>NC_071291.1:24640000-24925000 GCF_943737925.1 Anopheles nili
GCTCTTCATCAACTGCCATGACGGTGAAATAATCGAGTGAAACAAAAGCATATAATGTTAAAAGATGAAACATAAATTTTCAGTTTCGATGTCTATTAGTTTTCATCAAAAGTAATCGACTGTACGAATGGTTTAGAGCATACCGTCTGGCATTTATTGGCATACGCTTCGATGTTAAATGACTGCCATGTAAATCGCCCCAGTCCAGCCTGAATGATTGTTTCAACTTCATATAAATGACTTCTTAGAAAATGAACCTATTAAAAGAATGGGCAAAAAGGAACGAAAAAAATTAAAAAGAGCTTTATAGCAGCTTAAAGCTTCATAAGCTTTGATAATAGTTAGTTTTTACTCAAGTACGAGATTTTGGCCACAATTAGCATTTGAACGATCTTTAAATTTGATTAGTCGTTGAAGTTGCTTAAAAAAAAGCAATTCAATAATATTATGGTAATCATGATTTGGATGAGCGTTTTTGGAAATGTTGGAATAGATTCGAGGTTTCATTTGGAATGAGAAATTTGAACTACTTGACGAATTAAGTGTCCAACTGTTTCCAAACAGACGCCTTCACTTCAGAATCACGCTTTGAACGACAACAACTTTCCGGCATACTTATCATTTTGTATGAATATTTATGAAGACGGATAAATTAATACCTCGCCGAGGATTTTTCCACCCGTCAACGACTTTTACAGACGGCCGAAATGGACGAACCGGACCGAGTGTGCTTAGGGTGTGAGGTCGAATTAACTGAACTTCCTCCCATGATAAGGTTTTCGTCTTCAAGCCTCCTAGTTTCGGGTTTGGTGGGTTGATTCCAAAAATCAATCTGCTCCTTTCAACCAACTGGTTGTGAGAACTTGATTGCATACTGAGGGTGGTGCTAAATTCAACCATGGGCTGGTTATTGAAACATGGAAATTGGTTTTGGTTTCACGAGTGCTGTCAATAATTTATGGAACAAAGGATTTTCTCGCCCATTTATTATGGAAATGTATCTTTTGGGATATATTAATCAGAGAATGGAATTGGCTGAAGATAGTTGATTACAAAGTGAAAAGATGAGGTTAATGCTATTTCATGCAGTTCGAGCCGCTCGTGGTATTTACTAACTCATCATTCTAGGTTAGCGTATTTGATAATTATGATACATTTTTTTTCAAAAATGCTGTAAATTTGATCAGCTGTCGGAATAAAATTGTGATTTTTTAATTGATAATTGCTATACAAACCTCAGGTGTAGACAGATTGAGGACAATGTCGTTGTACTTTTCTATCATTTTCTTGACACATTCAACATCTCGGAACAATTGGTCCTAAACCAAAAGAATTAACAAACGACGATGAAAAACACATCAAAAATTAGTTATTATTGCTTACTTTTATCGCAATGCGATGTTACATAAAGAAATTGCTGAATAAATAAGCAAATAACGATTTTGTTCATCATATATCATAAAAATCTATCCATATATATATATATATATATATATATATATATATATATATATATATATATATATATATATATATATATATATATATATATATATATATATATATATATATATATATATATATATATATACATATATATATATATATATATATATATATATATATATATATATATATATATATATATATATATATATATATATATATATATATATATATATATAAACCATTTTTACACTGGTTTTGTGCCATACATTGTTTCTACCTGCATTAAAACTAATACTACTAGCTAACGAACAATTGCTGTTCTGGCATTCTTCACACGACTTTGAAATATATCGCTGTCGCTGAGCCGTATGGTAAGGGGCTACTATAATTTTCAACAAGAGGTACGTGCAAGGACCTGGAGGAGATCTAAAACATTGTGCGCAATATCTTAGTTTACTAGGAGAAAAAAAAACTGTGATTCCAGGTGCTAGGATAGTGTAAACTGTAGGTAAGACGATGGAACATAAAGGACGAATGGAGCATGTCCTCCGACCGTGGAACGATTCAAGTGACTGTTGGATAGCGAAGTAGGAAAGAAAATATTGCTTACTTTTCTCATAATGGCCATCCTAATGGTTGGACTTAATGTGAATCCCAAATACTCGAACTGTTGACCTTCGTTGATGACGTCGAATATGTCTGCGTGCATTCAACCATGTTGGAAACGGGCACAAAAAGAGAAAAAGTGATACATTGAGTAAACAGGATAGAAAGCAGGATGCTAAAACAGCGGAGCAGAGCGACCGGCTCGAGAGTGAATGAACGGATTTGGTAGCTTGGTACATCGTAACACAGTAGTGGCTTGAGCCCTTTTCCCGGCTTTGGTGTAGCATAAATTGAATGGATCCTAGACAAACGCGATACTTCGTGGAGAGCATCGTGAAGACGAGAGCGAGAGGAAAGAATAAATCAAAAGCCACTTCTGTTGGTTATTGGAAATGAAAATGATAATCAGTTTCCTCCATTTCTTCATCCGTCCGACTGCTGCTTTTTATGGCCTTCATCGTATCCTTTGATATTTGAAGAACAGGGGGGTTCTGAGAGGACGTGTGTGCCGTCGTAGTAGCTTAAAACCTCCCTTGTTTGGAATAGAATATTCATCCAGTTCACTTGAGAATACCGGTGTTATAGCGTCTCTGCCAGTACGAGACCGTTGAGCTGGTTATTTTGTGTTTTTTTTTTTAACGGAAGCAACGACGCTGTAACAAGGCAGATAAGCATCCCGCAAACAGGAAGGATAGCTGCTGCGAGTCGATGAGTTAAGAGTGCGGTAAAGGCGACAGATTGCTGACCATGCAATAAAGAAGTCTTACCGTACGAAAAGTTCAATGCAAACTTAAGCTTGTATTCGATGAGCACCGATTCGCCGATTACTTCACGCCACGTGGGAATTTTCTTCTGCGAAACTGCTGACACCATCACTGTGGGTTAAATCATAAAACGCCGAAAGTTTGTTCAAAGCAAAAGAGAGAAAGAAAGAGATAGAGATCATCGCGTGAGGGTTAGTGTATGTAGGGGCAAAAAATCCAAATAAGTAGGAAAAAGAGAATAAGGATGCGTTAACGTTTAGCGTTAAGTAGCTTTTATCATTGAAAGTTTAGGGGTTAACTGATGTGAAAAATCAATTTACTTGACAAAGTTCAGCAGCTGCGCACGAACTTACATTGGGCTTGATTGATTTTGAATTCACTAGCGGGTGTCTGCGTGCCGCTGGTGGATATCTGGGAAGGTGTATTGCGAACGGCTCGAACAAGCTTTTGGGCAAGGGCGAGTTGTGGATCCATGGCATCGGGACGATTGACGAGCCAACGAACTGCTGTGGCGATGTTGGTGTATCGGGAACGATCCTTGCCAGTCATAAGCGCGGAAGGACGGCGTGTGGATGGTTTATCTTTCTTGGACTTCTGTGCACTTTTCTCTCTTGTTAGCTCTGTAGCGACGGCAGAAACAAAAAATGAGCGTTAGAGACTGAGAGCTTACTTTTAATGAAAGGATACTAGCGCCATTCATTCATTCATTTATTCATGTGACTGAGTCAAATCCTACCCAGTATTGTTTCAGAAAATTCCAATTTCAAAATATTTCGCTTCAGCACACTGTTAACCGTTTTGGTACCGTATCCAATGAACCTCTCAAAGTTGTCCTTCTCGTACTCCTTAAAGTTGCTCACTAGCTGCATGTACTGACTAAAAGCGGTGCGTTGCAGCGACGTTTCGGCGTATCGCTTACTGGTCTCGAACTATGAGACAGAAAAAGGTATCTTAGATTATTTGCACGTAGAATTACGATTATTATCAATAAACAGCAAACTATACAAAAAGGTAAAAATCTCATATTCTATACTGATCGTCAGTGTGTACCTCTCTGAAAGCGGCCATTGACTTCCGAATGAAGTCCAGCAAGGAACGTTCCCAAAATACCGCCCCAACGTAGCGTGGTTCATTGCGTTGCAAAGGTGGATCGTTTTTATGCATCTGTGAATCGAAATGCGCGAAACCAAATTTGTCACAACTGTTAAATAACGGCAAGTTTAATGCAGTGGAATTGTAAATGGCTTGGGGTTTACAACGCGGCAACAAGACAAGACGGCCCTTTCAGTGGGAAGAAAATGTAACTTTTGAATTGATTCCGGAAGTTATTAATAATGCGAAAGTGGCTTGGAAAAGTTTCCATTTGAATGAAAAAGTTGTGCATGGCCTACGTTTGTGCAGGTATATGTGGCTATGTTGTGGCACGCAAAACCCCGCACTGGAATCAATTATGAACAATGTTATAAATTTTGGCTTGTTTTTGCCATCTCAGACATGTGGATGAAATGTAATCAAATCCGTTGCAAACAAGCACCGAAGAAACACTCGCAACACGACGTATAGTCTACCATGCCCAAAAAAAGGTAAAACGGGCACTCATGGAGCGGTAGAAACAACACTTTACGATGGTTTCAAACTGGTCAAATCCAAAGGTAAAAAAAATGGCATCGAAGAAAACAGGAAGAAACTATGGCAAAGTTACGATCTCCGACAATTTGGTTGCCATGCCTGGTTGCCGCCGTTGTTCTCCGCATTTATTTTGCTACCGTGTCCGGGCCTGTCGCCTGCTAAAGTACCAAAGATGACAACAAATTTATTTATGTACCAGAAACTCGTGCTCAACCATCCCAACTTCCGCCAGGAATTGTTTCATAATATTTTCATACTTAGATGATAAATGCTTTGCCAATGCCGGTCGGGTTTCAATGCGGTCTAAATTTTTTATCAGCTCCAGCCCAAGTTCGGCGGACCTGTTGCGTGGAGCCACATTTTGAGTTGGGCAAAGCGAGCCGAAATCGAATCCGGCCGAGCATATTTCAGCCAGCCCCACCCAGCCCGGTCGGGGCAATCGAGTAGGCGGAAATCAAGGTGTCCAGAACCAGCAGCGATGAAGTATTGTTGCAGTGCACGAATTTTTGCACCGTTCTCCCACCGTCGAGGACGAGCGTGGCGGCGTAGAAACGAGAGAAGGAAAAGAAGGAGAAATAGAAAACATGTCCGAATCCTCGTGAAAACGACGGTCCACTGGATTACGGTGATTTATGTTTCATGTAGAAAAAGGATTTCCCCGTACCAAGGCTTCTCCCCGCGCCAGCTGCGCGGAGCAGCGGACCACTGCTTCTCGCAACATCTAGCAGGGTGTGAGCTTACCGAGCGAACGAAGGGACTTACCGTAGCGATGGTATGCAGCGGTCGAGGGCCACTTTAGCCTCGTGTTCCACCTGTTCGACGCCCTTATGAAAGTAGTCCAGCGTTGCCTCCCAGTTGGCCAAATTGCTCGAGGCGAAAATGTCGTAGTCGACCGAAATGATGTGATTGATGAGGCGATAAACCTACCGGCGAACCCAGATCCCCGGCACGGTGACAGAAAAGAATGGATATCATTAGCGCTGATGGATTTCAACTTATTGTGGAGCTTAACGGGAGCAGTTTCCACGTTATCCTGGTGACATTAACGCCACGCCAGGCTCACCACACAATTTTAATCAATTGTCAACTTTCACCACACGCTATAGCAAGATAGGTGCTCACCTTGCTTAGAGTGTTGTCTAACTCTTCGGAGTCGGTAATCATGGCTTTAAAATTTGCGTCGAAAATGTTTTCAAAATCAAGGAACACCTGAAAACAAACGAAAAATCCAGATCCATTGTTAAGGTCCATTTTAAGTTCTCCAACCGGATTGAGATGAGCATACCTGCGCAATGTGCGCCATGTCGCGGCTGATACGTGTCATATGGTCGATTTCACGGAACAGCACATTCTTATCAAATTCCCAGCGCGATCCAATCCCTGACAGCTCGATCTGGGACCTCGTCTCCAAGTAGGACTGCTTCCAAGCTTGCAACAGTGCTGCACAGTTGGATGCACACTTGTGTATGTGCGCTGCTGAGTGTCTGGGAATGAAATGGATTTGCTTTCCGTATTTAAGTGTCTAACTCGTGTTAGCAAATCACTTTTTTCTGTGAGTCTTTTTAAAAGGCTGACCCGCTTCGCCCACCGTAGCCCACAGCCCACAGATTTCGAATCTCGGGTCAGGGACATTGGACGGTTGCCAGAACGCTGGCACAAGCGCTCGCTACCACACAAAGGGGCACATGTTGGCATCCGACGGCTTCTAATTAAACTTTCAAACAATGGCTCACGAACGGTCACGTTTACACGTCCGGTTAATTATGATTTAGGCAGGGGCAACTTACTTGAAAATGGTATCCACATTAATTAATATTTTAACTTTCTCTGCAAACACGAAGGATATCTTCCCGATCAGGCTGAGCATGTTCTCATCCAGGCTGTAATAGTTTGACATTGTCCAAATGTGTCTCAGTATGATCGTTATGTTCGGAATAATGGATAGGATGAATTTGAAGTCATCACTGGATTTGATTTTCTGCAGACCCATGAGCGGCGTTAGAAAGTTGATGGTGCGCGTTTCACCGTTCCGCAGAATCGTGTCCATTCCGACAGCAGGGTATTCCAGAAAGAGAAAAGCCGTATAGTAGGACAAAATTTGTTGGACCGACAACAACAAATAGTGATTATGATTGCAAAAGGGATGTGCTATTTGTTCGGAAAATTTGCCCTCGAAACGGCGAGTCCCGGTCTCTAGAGCGTGATTTTTCCCTGCCGTTGAAGTTAGAGCCCCTACATCAGGACACGGATTTCAACTTAATTTTGCAATTAACTGGACGTTATAGCAGAGATTTTATGTCATGTGAAAACCTTTTGCTCCATTTTTCTCCTTCTTACCTCGAGGTAATTCTGGAGCATCGCCAGGTGTTCTACGTTTTCCCGAGTAAGGCAAAGAGCTTCCTTTAGCTTACGAAATCGATCCGGCCAGGCCTTCATGATGTTACTTTGATTGTCCTGCAAAGCATCTGAAATAAGATGTAAACATCAATAGTAAATTGAAGATGTCAATTTAGAAACAATATTTAAATTCGATTCTTTTATCTATAACTACTATACTATTTATCATTAGCTTAAGCACAAACTGTTTTATTTCGTTCATTGATACTCCGAAAAATGATAATAAATCAAGAACTCACCAAACACCTGAATGACAAACGGGGCTTTCAGTTGCTCTATAATAGAGTTAAACTGCAATTCACGCTCAACCCAAAGATTATATTCGGACATCGGAGTATTATCCACTGGTTCCTGATAAAAAATGTAAGTAATGAAGATATGCGAAATAAATCATATACCATCACCATTCGCTTTAATATACAAGCACAAGCGTTTTATAGTAAAACAAATATACTTACTTTCTCGTTCGATTCTCGCAATACTTTACCGATGTAGATTGACCATCCCTCGACAATTTCCTCCAACTGTAGCGTTGTTAAATCTTCGATCGCGGTCTTGCCAATATCGACTTTGATTTTAAATTTATCCTCGTCCACGGTTATGTTCTCTTGATGAGGCGCATTATACTGTGTGGGAAGGCCGAATGCACACTCTACATGATCAATTGTCCACTGAAGTGTGTCGATGAATTTCTCCAGGTTCGCTTCCAGGTTCTGCTTCATTGGGCTTTCCTCTGGAGGTGGTTTTGGTAAGGGCTTACTCCGCTCTACTCGACCCTTCTCTTTCGACTCCGCCAGCAACGTGCTCCAGCGTTCTGACGAAGTCTGTGGCAGCGGGCACTTAGCGTCACTTTCGCCAGTGGTCGATTCGGATGCTTTCGTTTGAGTTAGGTTAGACTCGCTGCTGGGTGTGTCAGCCAACGACTGACGGCTGCTGTTTTCCAAGGCTGATTCCTCGCGCATTGCCGCACTCGGTGTGAGCTTCTTCGCTTGCATTGCCTTCATGCGAAAGTCCGAAGGGCGAGAGTAGTCTATCAAACCGACACTTATTCTGCTAGATGCCCGATCGGGCACCTCATCCTCGTCCACACTCGCGCCCTTTTCGGGCTTGGGGCGCTTGGTGTCCGGTTCGCGGAATTGAAACTCGACACCTGGTCTGTAGATTCTTTCCAGCATCTCTTTAGCGTTGTGTATCAAGTTGCCTTTAATACACCCGACGATAACTTTGCGTGGCATTTCCGCGACGCAATCTTCGAGATTTTGAAATGTGCCTAAACAAAATATTTTTACAGATAACAAGTGTTGGCACGATTCGTTTGAGAGCACATTAAGCTTACCGATTGGAGTGCACAGCCGACGGACCATATACATGTAGCGAATGTTGGGGTCGATTTTCTCCTCGGGGATTATACCGAAGCAAATATGTACTATTGGTGTTTTGATTGATGTTGGAACAATTTTCTAGCGATTTGAATAAAAACAGAGAGCACATCGGGGGGTTGAAAACAGCACCAATCTCCTATTAGCTTACATTGTATTACATATACACATTGAGGTAAGTACGAGCCCTTGCTCTTGCATTGAAGAATACTCACGGTAACTTCAACCAGCTCATTATCGTTGTTAGCTCCAAGGAATCCAGCGTCTCCAGTAATCTCATGGTCAGCGTCTAATTGGAAAAGTTATTTCACATTGGACGCAAATGAAGTAAGAAAGAGAACGGAATGGATTTTTTAATTAGAACACCGTTGACGATGTTGAAAAGGATATCTAGTCGTGAACGGCGCATAGCTATCCACAAAGTGCTAATTGCTGTCAGCGATAGCTTGCACGCAGTTCATTAATATATTTGTCAAAGTTTCATATTTTTAGTTGCTATGGATAATCCTTCAAGCATTTTGTTATTTGCGATGAGAGAAATTACGAATACATACCTCCTTTCTTTCCTTTCTTTGGTTTTCCTTTTTTCTTGTCTGTGGAAAAAAATAAGCTCTGTGCTAAATGAATGGCTTTAACATATCGTTTTGGTTTGCAGTATCTCTGGTGCATTATATATTAGTGTAGAATGCATTTTCTGCTAGTGCAATAACTATATGGGAATGCTAGAAAAGTGCAGTGATGTTTTTGAAGTAGCAGAATAGATTTTTCTTCACTAGGTACATTGTATTAGTTGTAACAAAATTGTGGTCGGAATAACATACTTCAATTCAATCACGCTAAATAAGTGCATTAAAGTATAAACAATTATTTCTAAAATGAAAGCACTTACTACCATCATCCGCATCGTCTGCAGGACCTGCACAATATGAGAAAAGATAGTGAGTAACTTTAGGCGGTGGGTTAATTATTGTTGTGAACATTTCTGCGCGCTGCAAGCATTTAAACTATTATAATTGAGAAACCATCGGGAAGCAGAAAGGTCTGAAAGCGTACAAGATGCGACCAACCGACGATTCAGCGCCTAACAATCAGGCGAAGTTAAAACATACTTGCAGTGGCGCTGGTGGTGGTACATTTTTGCGATACCCCATAGCGACACAATAATGCTATTAATATTGGCGCTTTTACTGCTGCACGAACGCCGGCTAGCCATGCCTGGTGCTCAACGAGTACAATAACAACACGCTCGGGACAAGGTTTGCCTCCAGCTGGCAACGTGACGTGGCCTCAATGTTTGCGCGCCACGTCCAGGACGCCCGTAAGTCGGCTGCACACCCCACCGGCACGGGACAGTCGCTATTGCCTTCAACATCATCGTCCTCGGAGTCGTACAAATTTACAGCATAACACCTCACACCTCCGCCGTCTAGAGGAAGTCACAGCGTGTTGGAAGCGCGTTCGAAAGATCGGAAGAAAAACATAAATAAATCAAATTAACCTACCAGAACGTGCTGCCTCCAGGATATGAGAGCCAGCCGAGCCCACATCCGTATTCATTTCCTAGAAACCGGAACTAATCCTGGAGTGGTTTTGTTGTGTTTTATCATTATTTTGTTACAATATAACATTTTTCAATAAAAAAAGATCAGACAATGTTTCTTAATGTTCACATGAAAACACATGATCTGTTTAATCATATAAAATGTTACTGTCGGTTAAATACAGCTATAGTGATGACGTAAATACAGCTTTTGCTGTTTTAATGGACCTGTTGCTGAATATTGTCAATTAAACTTGATTATTTAAAGCATTTTTATGTAGTTCCAAATGGACGAAAAATGTTTGTTTTGTCTCTAAATTCCATAGCCTGCAGACTGATATTTATAGTTCATAATCTACAAAGCCGTAACTAAATTTAAAAAAAAAACATACACACAGAACATGTTTGCTTACTCCCAAGTAGACGAAATCATTTTTTTAAATGTCTGGTCTTCCTGCCGGAAAATAAAAGAAATCATGCATTCATAACGGAGTGCGAAAGTCATTTTTCGCTAGAGAGGATGTTCAGAAAATTTATGTGATGAAACAATGGTGGCAAGATTCAAAATCTAGCGAAAGACTCTAAAGCAAGTTAGAAAAAATCATCCTCCACAAGACCCAGAAGCAGCAAATCGTATGCAAGGGAATGAAACTTTTCATCAAAGATGTTCGCACCAGACCTCTAAAGTTTCAGAAGGTTCAGAACGTTCTTAAAAACGGTGATCCAAAAGCAGTAGGAGAATGATTTTTCAAGAAAATAATATAAAAACCACCTCGCTGAATGGTGGCAAAGGCTGAAATCTAAAACTTTTTTCTTAAACCCATCCATCGATTCAGGATGCCTGTTCAGGCTGAACCGAATGAAAAAGGGGTTTGGGTTTTTGGGCGTAAAAGCAATCCACCTCGGCGAAAAGGGTTAGTTAACGCCTGTGAGTCCTACGTCGGGAAGTGAACGGAATGAATACAAAACCTGGTTTTCCGAAACCCAATGGCACTGGTTTGCAGGTGCCGGTGCAATGCGGCACGTGCAACGGGAACAATCGAATGACATCGGTAATTTACGGTCCGACTAGATGAAAGTGTCATAATTCTACCGGTTTGCCGAGACTTATAGAGTTGAAGGGCCGATCTCCGGGTGCAGCAAAACTATAAATCCATTCGAGAATATAAACGAGATACTCGGCTGACTTGGAACCAGGTTTCCCACCAACCCTGATTCGTAAGGACCTAAGAAGAGTGGAAAACTGCACATCACGTTCCGCGGGTGTCGCATATCCCAGCTTCACTCCCTCGCGGCTAATGCAATGGAAGCGCACTCTTCTAAGTCCTTCTTGTGGGCGAAGGCTGTGTGAGTGCACTTTTCCATGCGTTTGCATGTTTGTGTCAAACATTCAGAAGAAGGACAGAAAACGATAAGAGATTTTAGCAACGCCTGTGGGCGGCACATTTCAAGTGTGTAAGGATGAAGCAGGAAAGCAGGGCGCCCGGAAAATGAAGGAAAAATTACCCACCTTTGACCTTTTTGCCTTTCTTCTCTTTTTGGGTCTGTTCCGGTGGCTCCGACGTTCCTGGTTGGGGTCCTCCCGTCGTCGCTGTGCCGGTTTAATCACAACCCGAATAAAGTGGTCCGATCCGAGCAGGCGAGGTTTGATGATTGCCATGTTTTACATGCATATATATTTGTCGGGATGGTCGCCCGTCGGAAGGTAAGGGAACAATTTATGATCAACCATTTTAAGGTGGCATGTTCCGAGTGACCGGGAATGAGCGAGAAAAGGGCGAAAAAAGATATAGTAAGCTTCCAAAGCGGTTCGGTAACTGCCGGCCAAGGTTCTACCGGCGCACTCACCTGGTTCGAAAGCGGTCACCTTTTCCTCGATAAGCCGCTCGTAAAACGTGCGGTACGCGAACAGAATGCGCTTGTGGTCGTCTCGTTGATCAGTAACGGCGTCATCGAGAAATGCAACCAGATCGTCGTACAGCTCGTTCAGCACCGTGTCGATGTAGCGCGGCTCAAATACGCCTAGTATCTTGCACAAACGGTCCCGTATCCAGATGGTACGGAAATCCATAGCTAAAATGTGCCACTGCACAATTAGTGTCGAAAAGTTTCTATTTGACTTCACCTTCAAAAAACGCACAGTAAATGATAGGAAAATGTTTGGAAAATGAGGGCTCAAGATGAGCAATCGCGATTCAACCACTTCACTACTACACAACTAGCACATTAATATCGAGCTGGTCTCGGCGACAGTCATGTAGCTAAAAATAAATAAAACCATCCAAGCTTGCGTCCTTAGCAACGCGCGTCCATAGTAACGTGCTACTTAGTTACCCTCGGCAATAACCGTTGTATTGCCGGTTAGCTGCATTGCAAGAAAATTGTTTTAATTTCTCATTTTTACGTTCTATAGGATATTTGATTTCCGTTTTGTTTTTTTAGAGATGAAACTGCAAAAGTGTCTATTTTAGAGGCCACCGGAGTGCTGAAGATCAGTGAAGCTTTTAAGAAAGCAGAATAACACGTTGTGACAAACGTTTAGCGAAGGAATGTTATGCAAATTGCTCCTCAAGCGGCGATTGCCGGTAGAGAAGCTAAAACGTTGGATTCGTGTGCGAATTGACCACATTTGTTTGAATTTTCTTTAATAATGCAATGCCCAAATACCCATGCCAAATTTAATTAACGGATTCTCAAATAAATTTCCCAACGTTTCTGGTGTGTTGGTTCTCCCGTTCCCACATAACGTGCCCGCTTGCGGAATTCCGGAAAGAGTGCTGCATTGTGTAAAGCGCCACTGAAGTGAGAGGCGCGTCATAGCAATTAAATATGCAATCGATTCTTACACTTGCTGTCCCACGCAGCTGATGCGGCGCAAATCGAGTTACTTCCACAATGGCGCCAATTCCGTTGCCCACCGGCCACGCTGCGGACGGTCCGGGCACCGTTTACCACACCTCAGGAGTGGCTCCCAATTGCGGCACGATTGCTTCGGTGTTTGGACCACGTCCGTGGCCGTAAATAAAATTTGGCATCAATTAACATTTATTGGAATTATGTTTTCACTTAACCGTCGTCATCATCTACAGTGTGTTGGTGTTTTATATATTTTTGTTGCTTTGTTTTTCGCTTTTCTGCAACTGCTTTTCGCATTCCCCAATCCTGTCATGGCGAACGTCCTGCACCTGACAACGGGGCACATAAACATGCATTTTTACCGATCCATATCGGCGAGCATTCTAGCGAACCTCGGATGGAAGCAATTTCCGCAGATTTTCAGGTGGCGACTGGCACCATCTCTGGACTCCAACACGCCCACAGGTAGCTGGGCATATACCCCGACCCTACGCCGGTACGCTGGAAATGAGCATAATTGATTTTGGGTTTTAAGTGAATTTATAAATAAAATTAATTATTGAAATTTATATTATTCCAATATTGCGCGCTAATTTGTGTTGTTGTCTTCGTTTCCGACACCGTTCCGCATCGTATGGCTGGGCCGGTGATTAAAAGAGCTGGAATTCGCGTGCCAAACCGGCGAACCGTTTGCGTCAATCAGCTCCCGGGGTATCATAGGTTGCCACCGATATGATACGAGATACCGGTGCTGTATAAATTAGCAATCATTAGCACCGGGGCTGGAATGGAATGCCCTCAAATTTCAAATATGTATGCCCGGTGAGCATTTGTCCTGCGCAAACTGTTTTGCAGCGTGCATCATGTTGCATTGATTGCTTGTGTGATATTGTACCGAGGATTGTCAAAATGAGTTATTATTCCACAACCAGATACACGGCTCACGGTTACCCACGGTAAAGCCAAATGACTCTTTCTTTCGAGCGCAATGTTCCATTGCATTCTTTTTCGTTGCACTGATACGCTAATTGTTATAAACATGGCCACCCATTGCTGGTTTATCTGCCCCAATCCAATGCTCGGGTTGAGGCGGCCTGGTTTGTTTGGCCTTTCGGCTTTACGCTCCAATCGGCGGGCATAACATTTGCGCAGGAATGAATCTAAACTCGGCCAATATTTGCTGGGGATTAGCTCGGTTCCTAAAAATAATCAACACTTTATTTATGCACAGTTGCAGGCACGTGGAGCGATTGCGTTTGCGAGGCACATTTGCCCGAGCCCGGACTCGAATGGGGGATTTTGGACAGCGCGTCGTGTGTTTGCCAACGCTTTGCCGGAGAGCCATTTTTCTCGGCACTGCAAATACAAAGAAAGTTCGCTGGGACACGTTCATCCAACATTTGTTCTGCCGGGACAAACAAACACATTCACCCCCGATGTCGACATTTATTTGTAAGCAAAGGAATATTTATTCTCCTTCTGCGAGCGGTCCTTCCTGCAGTGAACTCGTGCCGTCCGGTACTACCGTGAAGGCTCTTCGGCTTCGTCTTCTGCTCCTCGGAAACCCCACTTGAACGTGCCCTCCCTGTACAATGGGCCCTCTTGGTTCCATCCGCACCGCCGACATCCTTCGCCGCGGCGCTCCAAGCACCCGAGTACCCGAGTACTTGCTCGATGCGGTAGTTCGCATTATTGGATTCTGCCGGAGAAAGAGAAATGAGAATGCACTTCACGAATAAACTAATCTTATTTCGATTTTACATCGACAGCTGATGCCTTCATTCGGTGCCCTTCCCGCGGGCGATGCAGATGCCTCGCGCAATCGGTGGGGCTTGCGTGGTTGGTTGCGAGGGAGCGTTTTATTCGTTTCGTTTCTTCCTTTTGGTACCGGAAAGCCCGATCCTGGAGGCTGCGAGTCATCTTGCATAACATTTCTTTTCCGTTTCGTTCCGTCGGGGGTGGGTAGGTTCTTGGCAGGATGTTTTCTATTGTGTTGCGTCGCTGGCAGATCAGGTGCATTGCACGAGCCCACCTAAAAATATTGATACTCAAGCGGTGAGAAGGCGAGCCTAGCGTCGGTGGTGGGTTTTCTTTTACTTTAGTTGCACTTTAATTAAATCTTACGATAAATGAGTTTATTTATTCCCACAACACTGCTTCCAATCCGCTTTCTGACCACGTCGTAAACATCGCCAGGCTGGCTAGGAGAAGCAGAAGCACTAGCTGCAACCCACGCACTCCACCCCGATGTTCCCTGTCGATCCAGAGGGATGCCTTCGCAGATGAGGCTGCCGTTCCGTGACGGACAGAAGGAACGAGAGAGAGAGAGAAAGTAAGAAAATATTCAGAGCACAAGAAACCCCAAGATGTGAGCGGACGGCATAACTTGAGCCGTATTTTTCTCGGAACATTTCCTTATGTCCTTGCCGTTCGGTGGTGCCCTCTGGTGGCACGATGCACGTAAACCGTGGTGAAAAATTACCTTGACATGACCAGTTATCATCGGTGAGGAATCCGTACTCACGCTTGCACGTACAGATCATTTGTCCCTTGCAATAAGCGTTCGTGATGCAGTGACTATCGTACAAACACCGGCGTCCAACAGCTGCAATTGAAGAGTGGAAAAAGGAGAAAAAAATGCATGAAACTGTTTTCACCAAAAAGCTGCCCATCACCACCGGGCTGGCACCAAGCGAGCTATGCGCGCTAAGATGCATCTTCCAGCAAGCGCATTAAAAGGAAAGCTAATCGGATGAGTGAAGCGTTTCAAAGGCTAACGCGCGTTCACCAAAAAGCGCAGTTACCACACGCAACAAGGCAAAGGGGAAGAAAGCAAATAAAAAACGATTCTCTTGCGATTTCAAAAATAATCCGCTTTCTCGCTCGTGTGCATTAAACGGTTCGGGTGAGAGAACCGTAAGATGCAAGATCCAATTTCCAAATATTTGCATCCCCTTCGCATGCTTTATGGGTCAGGTAAACAGGTCGCACGCCGACGGGTAGCAGGCGCCACGCCACGACGACGATGCGTTTCCCATGCACTCGAATGCACTCGGTCGGATTGGTTTGAGGCCGTGGCCGGCCCGAGACGCGCCAAAAGAATGGATCGCTCGAGATCACAAACAAATGATAAGAAAATTTTGCATACGCTGCACAACGCTGCAGCATCGAGCGCTCGTTTGTTCTTCTTTCGGCCTCCCTGTTCCCGTTCGACACTAAGCGCATCCGGTGAGTGGTTCGATGCACTTTACGGCCACACAAAAGAAGGGCGGCAGAAGATGCTGGCAACCAATCAAAGAGCCAATCATCCGGATCAGGGACAAGAGCACTTTCGGTACGGTGGAGCTTTTTCGGGCAGAGCAGTTCGAGCAAATTCGATTATTCCACG
The DNA here is from genome assembly GCF_943737925.1 of Anopheles nili. Classification (NCBI taxonomy): domain Eukaryota; kingdom Metazoa; phylum Arthropoda; class Insecta; order Diptera; family Culicidae; genus Anopheles; species Anopheles nili. The sequence continues at coordinate 24,656,009 of NC_071291.1, forward strand.
CTGCAACCGGCACACAGGGTGCCCTGCCGAAAAGGGATCGGTACGATCCGGCAACAACAAAGTGCAACAACCGAGCGCGAGCTCTAATTCCGCTCCGAGTTGCGTCTTGCGAGAAGCGCGAAAATCGACCCGCTGCAAAGTGCACCACCGATTAGTCGAATTTATTTGCGGAGCTTTTTGTTTTTTTTTGGTTTTTGGCACTTTCTTTTCTTTCGTCATCGATTTTTTCTCCACCTCACGGCTCACTGTCGTTTGTTTTACTCGTTGTTTCTGTGCGCACGGCTGTGTTAGGGAGCGGATTATCTCTCGTACACCGACGCCCGACGCCCGAGGAAATCGTGTTCTCAAATTTGCACGGAATTATTTTCCACACAATCTAGTTCGCAGCGAGCGCATCCAATCTAGTCGGGCCGATAAGCCGCCAACTGCACACAAAACGGCATCCAACAACGGCACGGCTGCAACTGTCACAGTGTGATGCCGGAGGCCGATAAAAAGAGACGGAGAAACGCCAACGCTCACACGCCAAAGATCCCACCGTACGGGTAAAAGACAATTGACGACAAAACGTCAGCGTCTGCCGGCAAATAACGCAATTTAAATACACTTGCAAGAGCCGAGTGCCGTGTAGCGTTCCAGGTTCCCGGAAAGCCGAACAAATCGAACAACGTGCAAACTGCTCGAAACTCGATGGCTCGGGCACTCCGGTGAGAAGCCGGTACCGGATATTACGTACGCCTCGAGCAGCAGGGCGAGAAGGGACACAAATTAGTTCCGAAAATGATAAACAAATGTACCGGAATTGTATGCGATGAATATTAAACTGCCAGGCGGTGTTGCAATTTATTGCAAAGTGCGTAAATGCACCACCACTACACACATCCGAAGCGTGTCGCCGAACGAAATCGGGTCTCATCCAAGGACACATTTTCCGACAGACAGACGGTCCAGCTCGAAGGCAACCTTTTGCACGATACAGACAGCTCTGAAAGGCCGGTTCTGTGGTTCGGTCGGCTCTGGTGGTCGGTAGCGTGCGAACGGCTGCCTTCGGTGCGTGTTATTAAGATACAATGGTCTCAATCATGCAGTCCGGGCCGTTTGCGAACTCAAAGGATGAAACTGAAATGGCCATCTAGCGGGCACGATGACGATAGACGGATGTGGAAGGCAACACGGGCTGAAAAGGGACCCCTTTCGTTGGCACCGGAAACGGCCGTTTGCGTGCGTGGACGAGTGAGTGAAGTGTGAAAACGAAAATTCACTTATTTCGGCACCCCGGCGCTTCCTTCGTGTGTTTCGCCCCATTTTGGTGTCTACTTACCCCCGAGACAGGACCGGGTGGCCTCGTCCGGCCGGTAACCCTCGGCACAGCTGCAGGTTTGCTTGCGAGTGTCGCAAACATGGGCATGCTGCCGGCAGTCCTGCGATGTCCTGCAGTACTCGTTCAGCTCTGGCCATGTCGGGCGAGTCGGCAGTCGGTTGCGATCGGACGCGGTGGGCAGATGGGCATGCATGGGAGAGAAAAGCGAATGTCGTAAGGATGTGATTTGAGTATCTCGTTGTTATTTTTCTTTTTGTTTTCGTTTAGTTTTTTGTTTTTTTGCTGCTTCCGAAACCGTTGTCTACGAAAATCCGATGGACGGGATGGGACTTGCCAAAATCGAATCTCAGCCGGTCGGGGGTTTTTGCATCGCACGAAGGCAAAGTCAATCGATCGTACAATGGCCGGACTGTTCATGGCCGATCGTTAGGGTTTTAATCGAATGAATTAATTATCGGATGGTTGGACCGTGCCAGATGGAAGCCAATTTCGAGCAGAGTGATATCGATTAATTTTGTATGCAACGTGGCGATACGTGGCCCTTGTTTCACGGTAAACCCTGTCATTTTCTCCGAAATATATAGTAGTGAAATCGATGTATAGTTCAGCAACTTGAAGCTGGGTAGGTGTTTGTTTGACTCATGACTGTTTTCATGACAAAATGCTTTTTAAAGCGCTTTGATGAAATGATTGCTGAATCTTTCGCATAAAGGCGTATAAATTGTGATCAAAATCAACGTGCAACCTCTTATCGTTTATTGCTTTGCCAGCAATAATTGCAAAAGTATCTTATAACTCCAGTACTTTTACGAAGCCTTGTCATTTCATATGACTAGAAAATAATTTACTTACTGGTTTCGACTGATTAAACAAAGAGGTTAGAGTTGAGCGCATTGCAGCAATTGAAATTTATTTGTGAGCGAAAAGTACACTTGACACCCAATGCATTTGCATCCAGGAATGAAGGGTTGAAGACGCATCAGGATAAAAATCTCCAACATCATATGGCTGGGGCGTACTTTGTTTCATAATAAAGAACCCTCTCAAAACAGAGTGTCGATCCCCGACAACTTGCAAATTATTGCACTCCCGCGCGTCCGGATAACTTGCTTTTTTACCGCTAAAACAAAAAAGCAGCGTATGCGCAACTTCCACTCTCATGTGGGCGTTTGGTGCAACGCTAGCAAACGGACCAACACACCGCTGTCCCCGACGTTATAAACAATTTCTTTGTCCTAATGCACTTCCTCACTTGAACGGTCCGAGCCTTTTTCGTCGCATCCGGCTGCCAGTTTGCAACCGTTTCCGCAGCACCGTCCTAATGAAGCCGGTCCCGGTTCCGGTCCCGGACTCGACATTAAACGGTCCTCACGTACCCACGGTGTCCAAGCCGTACGTGCGAGCATGCCAGCTGGGTTTCCAAGACCCACACACACACACATCGAGAGCAGAATCCGATGAAAAAGAGTGCAGAAAAAAAATTCCCACACCACGTTCCGGGATGCGTTTTTTTTTTCGTACCCCAGGACCACTCACCTCCGGGCAAGGACTCCGTGTAGCGACCGCTACGATTCGCCGGTGGACTTCCGGCAGACGCTGGCGGTTGTCGGACGAGTAGGGCCGTTGCTGGACCACCCACAACGATGGCGGTTCCGTTGGTGGTGGCAGCAAGCGGAACGCGACCGACCGGTGGAGGCGCAACCAGTGCGCCAATGCAGCTCTGCAACAGCACCACAAAATGCACGCAGCATACTAAATCACCAAAGATCATTGCCAGAATTTTAAGCAACCACGGCTACGCACGGATTGCACCACCCGGTGGTGCCCGAATAGGGGCCTAAGCTTGTAACAATGGTGCGCACGAGTGCCAACGACAGCAGCGTGTGGACCGTCGCGATCGAGCGCCACAGAGTTGTTGATGTTGTAATTACACACTATCTTAGCGCGCCCGTCGTACGGATCGGTTGGTTTCGACGATGGTGGGAAAATTCGTACCTCACCACTGCCGTCGGTTCACGAGCGGTGGTACAAAACTTTTCGCGGCACCCTGCTTTCCACGTACCACGGTTTTTGGTCACTGGCCCACGGAAAGTCGCGACTGTTCGATATGAAAAATGCACCCACCGGGAGTGGTCCTCTCACGCTCCGGCGTTGGTTTTCCACCACTTCCGGTTCTGGTGAAGGTCCTTTAGACGGGTAAATGGTGGCGCTGGGAATGCTTCTGCACCCGTGGCACGTAGGCGGCCGGTACGGTCGACCCACCCGAACCCAGCCGCACGTGGGCTAATTAGTAGGATGCTGTTTGTCGGCGTGTTTTATTACGTTAAAGTTAGCTGCCACGCGAACAGGCGGGAGGATAATCCACGGTGGCGCGAGTTTTCGATTCACGATCGTACACACGTTCTGGATTGGATGTCACACCACGTTCTGCACCTTCTGCTCTCGTGCGGCCTGGTTTCTGGCCTGAGCGCAAATTAATTATCCACCGTTGCGATGAAGACGCCTACGGGTTTTTAGGGTTCAGTGTCACTGCTTGGGTGGGATAAGTTTTCCCATAAAAAAATTTTTTATGTATATAGTGAACCGTTAGCTCGTCGACCGACGGAAGCGACGTGCTCGAACGGTGGCTGGCGACTGGCCCCGGGTCCGTTCGGTTGGCTTGATTCAAGTACACCGTAGCCGGGGCGACTCGCATCGACGAGCCCACGAGCGGAAATTGAGCCAGCATTAGCGAGCTGAGCCACCGATAGCCGGGACACACTTGAGGGTTTTCCACGTCGGCCCAGGTTAACTCCCTGCCGGAGTGGTTTTTTGGTGCAGATGGCTCAAGGAAATTCACACCTGTCCTAACCGACCCATTCAACGCATGGTTTCGTGCGTGCGGTTCACCGACTGCCATTCGATACAGCGCCGGAAAAAAATGCCCCTCTACCGGCTGGAACATGTGCCGGCGTAAAACGGCTGGAAAATTCACCTTATTCACCCAGCGCAAGGACACGGTAGGTCATTTTTTTTTATTATTTGGAGCTTCTAAATTCAGCCACCACGAGGCAAGCGTGCAAACCGAGCCGAGCGATTACCGACCGTTCAAGGCGTGTAAGACACACATTTTCCCACACGGGAGGGTTCACCGTTCACCGTACCGCGGTGCTGACACCGTGGCCAGGCCGCGAAAAGTAATTAACTTTTTATGTTGCTCATCCCATTCAAACACAGGCACAGGACCATGGCCCTAGCGGTGCAGGAGACGGAAGGAATCAAAATGATAGCGCCAAACCGCACTGCTATATCGTTCCCAGTGAAACGTGGTTTTTCCCGCGCGCGCAAGGACTCGACGGCGGTCTCGTACCAGCTCGCGCGACTAATGTTAGTTACATGCGGGCCCAGCGATGAGGTACACCGACATAATCCGCTTGACAGCCGTGTCGGGTGATGTCGAGTTTTTGTTCCAATTTTTTTTCCTATTATTTGTTGCTCGCGCCACCCAAGCCGACGTTTCGCCGATGTTCCGCGTTTTTCCGCGGTGAAGCGTGTCCTCGACTCCAAACGCACTAATTCACAGGCGAGCAGGGACGCAGAAGTTGGTCTCTCCTCAGTTTGCCGGTCTCCGGGGCCCGGAAACTCTTTCTCGCGTTGGCCTGCTCCATTAGGTCAGATTTGACTTGTGTCAATGCGCCCACATAATAATCGGTCCAATAATGCGATTATTTGCCAACGGACCATCAGGGGGAGGGCGGAAATGCCCCAGTCGGGCGATGGGGGTGGTTTGCGTAATCGATTGCTAGATGCTTGTACGCGATAGGTGACATGGTTTTTGGTAATTTGGTGCATTTTATTGGATTAAATGAGTGCACGGTTGTTCCGCTGTGTCGGCCCGGACCCGGGTTCAGATAAACGGTGATTATTTGGCGCTTGCTGGAGCACAACCACATTCCACAGCCTCGAGGCCCTCTGGTAGGCAGCTTGTATGGATGTGTGAGTGTGTGTGTGTTTATTTTTTATGCGAAGGTTAATTTGCACGGGTTAATCCAGCATGATGGCAATCGCAATATAATAATGTCTAAACGCATGTCCTTGTAATCTCCAATTGGCGAAAGTACACCTGTGTTGTGTTTTCATTCGATTTGATCAATGACTTATTTCAATTCGTTTTTTTAGCTAGCATAAGGGGTTGAGGCAAGCGTTTCGATAGAATTGAACATCAACGACATTCTTCTAACATCTTTTACATAAGCTTTAATACTTATCAAAAATTATCTGTTTGTAGCATCGCTGTTGGATTGTAAAAGCCACTTTGAAACACTACTTTTAAAAATTAATTTGATGTAAATAAACGCTATTTTGCTTAAAAGAAAGTTAATCATAATTTTGACATGCCAATAAATCAACTAAACCACAAATATACCATTACTCTGTTCTTCGATTAAAAATATCATGATAAATTTCATATAGCCTTTTCCCCGCAAACCGTCAGTTGCTGACAGGATTCGAATGGTGTTTGAGTGTGTGTTGCATGATAATAGAAATTTCGAAGGCATCTTATGCTCATCGCATTCCCATGCTAAGCTACTCTCAGCCCTCGTTCATCACAGCCTGATGACGCGCTCCAGTACGCACCGGCCAGACTAACCGCAATGATTCATCTTTTAATCGGATAAAATGTCAATGCAAATATCATGCCATTCATAGATAAACCCCATTTAAATTATTGATTCCGATTGATTCTCGCACACCGGAGCGGAAAGCTCGATCCGAGCCCCAGATTCCGAGTGGCTCCGGTCTGGGCTCTTGAGGGCGCGTACGTGTTAAGCTGAGTGAAATGATTATTATCAGCTGCACCGACAGATGCAAACAATCGAACCCGAATCAATGGATGCAATACGAAGCAGGTCCGAGCCTCGAATGCCAAACCGCATTGTGGCTTGGGCTTTTCCAGCCTGCACTTGCACTTGCTGCCTGCCCTCGCCAATGCCAATCGTCAAACGTCAAGTCCGGCGGTCGCGGATGCCTTTTTTTTTATCCCGCTTCAACCATGACCCGCCATTACCGATTGTTGCCGGTGCAATGTTTGCGCGCGCAACCGGATTGTTCATCTAATTATGATTAGATTTTCGAACTATCCGCCTATCCCACGGGCACCGTCGACCGTGGCCGAGGAATTCGATAACCGTTGAAAACGTCAACCGGTTCGGCCGTAAGCCGCGAACGAGAGTGCCCCCGCGGCAGTATGGAACGACGACGAGGGTTTCAGGATGAATTATGCAAATCATGAATTAAACCTACCACACACGGAAACCCCGGTTCGATTGCTTCGGATTGTGGCTATCGGTTGAGGGCGACCCGACCCTCTCCGGTCACTTCATGCAACATTAAAGTGAACCCCTAAAGAGCATACGCCAGCGGGACTATTGACGCGAGATGGGTGTTGGATCGGGTATGCTTTCTTTTTCACTCGTTCAACGCACAACGATCCATCGACATCCGTGGGTGGGTTTGAAAGTGGGCAATCGGTGGAGGGCTAAAATAACCAACATAAATTGCTAGAAAGCGCTCCAGCCAGTGGATGGTGTGACGGGCTACGGAGTGCGTCGCGTTGCAATTACTGTCGGAATCAATTACTAAATACCTCCGCGTTGTCAACTGGTTTGGTGGTTTGATAAATCGTTGCGTAAGCGCCCGGGAAAACTAATGAAAATGTAGCAAAAAGCATCACACCCGCAGCATCGAGATAAAACTGGAGAGGTGTCGAGAGGTTCAAGTACACTGCAATGATTAATGGAGATCGATCACGAGGAGTGTTTGACTGAGTGCATCATGTGTGGTTTCGTTTGCACAGCACTTCTGCTGCTAAGCGTATCAACCACGAGGTTATTTTGCAATGGTATTGTTTGACCTTTGGCACTATTAGTAATGGGCTTTAATAAAGAGAACACCACAATCGAACATGTGTTGGACATTACAAAGAACACTGTAGTTAGTGAGCTTCTTTTTGATGATATCAGTTCAAAAAGCTCTTGAAATCAAATCACAAAAATATGAGTATTGATCTTGACTGGTAATAACATTTTAAAACAATAGCCAAAACGAAATTTTCAAATGAACTGGGAAAACGCTATGATAGGGCAGAACAAAAACTCGTCAGAAGAATGATTCCGCTGGAATTTGCACGATTGAGTTTTAGTCTTTGAGCAAGCACTGCTCGTCAGCTGCTGCTATTCATAGGGTTTTAATTCCCTTAAGCTCATACTCGAGATGCGCGAGGACTTGAGATGATTTGAAAATAGTTCATTAATTGGAGTTCGATTATTGTTTGACCTATTTTATCCTGATATCCTACCGAAAGCAATAATCCAATTAGTCTAGTGCTCCTTCGGGGATCCTTCTTCAATTCCTTTTTCAGTTAAGGTTTGAGGAATTTAAGTCGAAAACAGTATTTTTTATAGCGTTGATAATAGTTTTTATGTAGTGAAATGTTAAAACGAACCCTATTTTCGAAGATCTGCTCAAAATAACGTCTTTAATCATCCCCGCAGCTAAAAATTTGTCGTGCTCCATCAAATATTTCGATTTATCATTATTTCTAGCTAGTTACTAGTTTGCGTGATGAACGGTCTGGCCACGTCCAAAAACAAGATAAAGCAAGAATAGAAATGCGGCTTGAAAAGGAGCTTGGAACGATGGTCAAATCGAAGACAAAAGCCTCTCGAGAATCATTTTCACATGCCTGAGCGATTGTGGAAATTAGTTTTTTCCACTAGAAATAGGAAATTAATACTTGATTGTTCCCACGTTTTGGGATTTCACCTCCAAATTCGGCTGGTATAGAGGCGTAAATGTGGCTTAGTTTTGACAAAAGAAAACTCATTGTTCAAACTGATTATACCTGGATTGATACGGCTTCCGTATTATTTTTACCTGGTCGGATTTTATGAATATTTGTAACAATTACTTCATGGCACGGCATACCGCGAGTGATCTAGAAGCATCCGAGAACCTTGTTTCAATCTTAAAACGGCAAAGTAAAAAATATTTGAAATACGATTCTTCATTAAAGTGAATAAATTAGCTATCCAGATTGAATTGGTATGAACTCAGTTTGTGTAACAAAGCATCGTATGCCCCACGATTCATGTCACAAGTGCGATGTTTCTCTCCTCCCAAATTCAAGCTGGAACATTACTGGAACATTACTTCTTGTATTTTAACCAAATTAAAGCTCCGATCTTCATAGCTTGAAACCATACTCTTGGTGCAATTAGTACGACTTATTTTAGTAACATAAGGCAATTTTGTTTTTTTTTGTTACAAGAATGTATATATTCATGTATGTTCGCCGTAAGCCACCTTCAATCTCAAATCACTTTCTAGACAACGACCGAGTTCACTTCGGTCTCACTCTTGTGGTAGATCATGGCCTCGTAGTAAGCCATGTTCGGCGTGAACCATGCAGCCTCATCGATCTTGCGGTTAAACGGATATCCGAACGGCAGCGAGTCCACGTATCGTGCTCCGGATCCGACTCCGCAGGACACAGTGCTATCGTAGCCCGTGAAGCGCTCTACCTTAGGCGCGTGGTAAGGCGTGACCATGAAGAAGAACTGGAATGGCATGCCACCCTTTTTGCCCTTGGGCAGCATCAGACGAGCCGGGAAGCCACAGTGAGCCTCGGACATGTCGAGCGGGAACTTGTAGTCTCCGTTGAACGCCTGCATCACCTGCTTGTACAGCTCGAAGTACGTCGTGCGGTCCTTCACGAACCAGCTGAAGTCCTGCGAGTTGCGAGTGATCGCGTTCGGTCCCGCCACCAGATCGACCAGGAAATGATCGAGCTGGAAGAAGTTCTCGCGGTTCGCGTTCACGCTATACGCGTTACCGTACTGGTCGTACTTCGGGCCGAGGAACACCAAAACGACGGCCTTCTGCGGTTTGTCCGAGACCAAGTTCAGCTTGAACGAGAACGGCAGATGGTTCAGACGGGGCATGCGCGAATACAGCACGAAATCCTCGCCCTGGTAGTGCGCCATCTTGCCGAACTTCTTCATCTCGCCAGCCTTCATCGAGCTGTCGTCGAACACCTCCACATCGACGGCGTTCGTGATGTCCGCGTCGAAGTTATCGAAGTACGTCACCAGCTTGTCCATCTCGATCCTCTCGAGCTTCACCCCAGCGAAGTTGACCTCGTCGTACTTGTAGCTCGGCAGCGTGTCCAGGTAGCGGTAGTAGAATCCGATCACGCGCTTGAAGAACTGGTAGAACACCGGATCACGCATCGCGGTCTCGTACTTCTCGAGCACGCTCGGTACCGCACGGAACTCGTTGAACATCTCGAACGACCCACCCAGGAAGAACTTGGCCACCTTCTCGAGGTAGCCGTAGAAGCGCGTGTTCACGCTGTCACCGTTCGATTGAATCAGGTTGCCCAGGTACTCCACGCCAGCAGGGGTCGTGATGTTGACGTACGTGCCGTCGGGTAGGATGATGAAGCCATAGTCGATCGCCTCCATGATGCGACGCTCGTAGTCGGTGATCTCCTGCACTACCTCGTGCTTCTCAGTGTAACCGTTGTGGTAGTTCTCGCGGGCCGGGAATGGAACACCGTTGTAGTACCGCAGGTACGGGTAGTATCCGGTGGTGATCGGTTCATACCACGAGAAGGTCGGGATCGTACCAAGATCGTTCGACAAGCGCTCGAGATAGTAGCGGGCCAGGAACTGCTGGTGTTGGTAAAGGTAGAACTCACCGCGACGGTCCTTGTACAGACCGAACTCCTCACCACCCATCCAGCTCGGGTAGTCCGCGTTAAAGTAGTAGTAGTACGAGTTCAGCCCAATGTCCTCCATGAAGTAGCTGACGCGCTGCTCCGGGTTGCTGTGCACGTAGTAACCGGTATAGTTGCTCGGAATGTACGCACTGTACACACCGTCCGTCTTCTTCATGCGGTAGAACCCTTGCATCTTGTACCGTTGCGCTTTGCTGATGACGACGTCGTTAAAGAAGTAGAACGGATAGATCTCGTACGGCGCTGGCAGCACGATACCCTTCATGTCCTGACGGTGCAACACGGCCACAGTCACGGCGTACACAAACATGCCCTCGTTCACGTGGAACCGTGCCCAAACCATCGTCTTGTAGAACGTGTCCCAGTCCTTGGCGTAGTAGAACAGGTGGAACAGCGCGACAGCCTGCTCACGGTGATGCTCGTTGTACAGCGAGAAGATCTCCTCCATCGGCAGCATACCGTACTGGTAAAAGCGCAGGAACTCCTCCACGACCTGAGGCTTCGTGAAGTGCTCCTTGTACGATCCGAGATCGAACGTCTTCTGCTCATCCCACACATGCGTGTGCAACTCCGGTTGGTGGATGTGCTGGAAAATCTCCAGTATGGCCTTCTGCTTCTCCAGGAACGGCTTGTCAGCGTACTTGACCTCCTTCGTCATGTAGTAGCCGCTGGCCACACAAGCCAGCAGGCATACCACGCTGATCGCTAGGAACGATCGCATCGTGTACGGTATTGTCGCTTCAAGTCGGCTGCACACAGCCCCGCGTGCACAGTTTCGTTCGGACTGACTGTCCGCAGATCGCGCCTGGGTCTGCTTTTATAGCACGTTCGATTCATCGCATTCCGGCAGGTTTTTGGTTAGCAACGATCACGCGCAAACGTTCGCTATCAACGCCGATTGCACTTAGGCAGAACGTTCATTGCTGCTTTGTTTTCGCCTCCGATAGGTTTATGCTACAGGTGCTGTTAATCATGCATTTGGTGCGGTTTGGTGCATTCTGATGATAAGAAGGCCTCCGTTACGGGGGTCACATTCGCGAACGATCGCTCTCGACCTTGAAGTTGGTAATGCTGATTGCGAACTGGTTTACCGTGGTGTTGCCGAAAATCGATGGCACGCTACACTTTGCAGCAAAGCGATGGAGCATATCGGAACGTTACTCACCTGAATTTGTGTCACGTTTCGGATATAGGAAAACATCACACGATGGAATGGTTTATTTTATTAATAATAATATTTATTCTCATAACCTTTGTTGCTGTTCATGCACTCATTTTTATTGAACCCATCGCTCGGTACTGCGTACCAGATTTGCAATTTATTGTGGCTTGTTTTGATGAAAACGGCCAGATTCTTGTTGTTGCTGTACCTACTGAACCGCGAGAGATGGCATACCATACCAAAAAATGTTTGTTGTCACTTTTTTATCCTTATTTCGGTAACTGCTTTCGCCGTTTGATTTTCAACTGTCCCTTGTTTTCAGATATTGTTGACTGGTTCAAAGCTGTGTGGTTTCGAAATACTTTGTATTTTATTGCGGCGCTTCTGTTCGGCTGCTCTATTTTGTCAGCTATATATTTCTTTTCATTTTTGTTTTGTCTATTTCTATAGTCACCAAATTCTCTCGTACACTTGCTTTCTTTTGCTCTCTCTCTCTCTCTCTCTCTCTCTCTCTCGCTCTCTCTTTCTTTCTCTTTCACTTTCTCTTCTTCTCTTTCTTTGTGGGGTAGTTTTTTGTTATCGTATTGTATTAATTTTATCCATACCGTTCCTCGCCTTTAGTGGCCATCGCCGCACTATTGTTACTTTGAGAAGCGATTGATTTCAATGTCCTATACTAGCGTGTTCGTCGCACTACGGTGAGTGCAGCTGTTTTCCTATCTGTTTTCCTTAGTTTTTCCACTTCAACTGGCTATGCACACGCATCCCAAGAACTCTATCATACCTACTCCTACGCTCGGGCGAACTGATCGATCTTAAACGATCCTCAATTGACGGTGAATGTCAACCGCGCTTGTATGGAATGGTGAAATGTTTTGCTTCGTATAAACGCACCTGAACGGAACCTCCACCTGCACATGCTTAAGATCGCACGCTTGCCCGGACGTTCGCGGAAAGGAAAAACAATCAATACAGCATGCGTAACAGTCTAGTTAACGTGAGTTGGGATTCTGCAACCGGCCCTCCGTTTGTTTATTTGCCCCCCCCCCACCACGGGGCACGTAGGTTGTCGTTAGTTTGCATTTGATTATTTCCAGTACATTCATGTTAGGTAACAGATAATAATACTTACATTTTTGTCTACGCGCTTCGGCTAACAAGATCCAGTTACTTACAAGAAAGAGCGCTCCCTCTACGACTCTGCCGGTGGGCGCACCCTTTGCCCTCGGCAGCCTATTCTATGGCGCTCTGTCACTACATGCTACGCCCTAAACTCCCTGTGTTTGGCTTACCACCAGCTTAGTTTGGCTCTTGTCCGCAGCGCGCAAATTAAATCGGCCCTTTGCCGGGTTCGCTACGAGAGAAACAAGACTGCCCAGCCGTTCGCCGGCATCTTCTTCACGCTGCACCGGAAAGCTTTCCGGTTCCTGCCCCGAGCCGCGTGTGGCGTAGTGCTGAGCGTTGGCTATCCCACAACACTTGGTTTCTTGAGTGATAGAAAGTGCAATTTTTACATGTACAATCAGCGTTACAAAACTACCCCATATACAATTCGAATTCGGAACAGGGAAAGGACTAATACGTTTGGTAAAGCCAAAGGGTTATGTTAGCAGCTCGTCGGAAAAGCGATGGATTTGCGCGTTTCACCCACGTCAATGCTAGAAGCAGTGAGATCTCTGCACGAGCAGTGCTTTGGAGCGAGATGTTGACTGTTCGCAGCGACGTGCTCGCTAATGTGCACGATTGTTTCCATTTTTATCCGACCCATGCCGGCCATGCCCGGGAGGAAGGGATTTTGAGTAGAAAGCTCAAATACAATTATACAATTTACACATACAACTATTGAATGTCCCTTCCGTGCGCCTGGGGAACCGCGCGCGTATATCGAGAGATAGCCCGTGGTGCCGTCCATTATTGTTTCTTATCGCGCACGGCCACACAGGCATGCGTTTGCATGCGGCCCATGCTGTCTTGCTTGTGGATCCACCTACGCATCACCGAAGGGCCACGCCACTGGAAGCCAACATAAAATGCAACCTTCTATGGATCTATGGGACCTTCTGCCGACTCGACAACATTTCGACTCTCTTTCTCTCTTTCCGACTGGTACACTGAGTATCAAGATCATGCTTACTGTTTGTAGTTCCTTTACGTTAGCTTTGTATCGGGTGTGTATGTGTGCATGTGCGTGTGTGTATGTCTGTATGTGTGTATGTTATCTCCCTATGCTCGCCGCCTTTCGAGTACTCCTGAAAGGAGCGATGCTTCCGCGGGATGGGAAGTGCATTTTATTTACAACATCTGCCCGAAGGCCAATCACAACCCGGGCAGACGGTCCACGTGCCCACCGATCCGATGCAGCACGAGCAGTAGAACAACCAGTGGTGGTAGGTTGGCGGAACCGCGCAGGAACACCGACTGGCCAGCCCGACCGGTTAGGGGTGAGTTATCCGGATCGCCGTTGTTTTTCCGCCGATTGTTCGACCCATCCAGCCCGAGCAGGTTCGGTGAGATGGTCGTCACGAGATCGCTCACCAGGATCCGCTGCTGGGCGCTCTTGGTGTAGATGTGCAGGATCGAAACCTCACACATGACGGTGAGGCTCGTGTGGAACGGTGGCATGGTCTGGTAGATGTCCTGCAGTACCTGGCTGTGCGGGAACATCTCGAGTGCCGAGAAGGTGGCCGTGCCTTCGTACGAACGGTACGTGATGCGCTGATACGGTGATCGATGGATCTGGCAGAGAGAGTGAGAGAGCGAGAGAGAGAGCGAAAAACAGGACAAAGCACACAGACACACACACAGACACAAGAAACAAAGAGATATTCGTTACTGCTAGCTAAACAAAACAAGTTCCCCAGCTTCAATAAGCCGGAGGGGGCGGTTTATGTCCGCACGTCTCGATAAAAAAGCACCCTTCGGATCGTCCGGCAGGCATGTGTTGCCATTCGTCCTGTGGAGTCCTTTTCCACGGTGTATTTTCGCTCGCGGTCAACCCACACCTGCCGGTTCGACCGATCGAAAGGACTCGATTTCGAAACAACCGCGGTCATATCTCACTCGCATCCCGGGCGAATTCGCCCCCGATTTGGGGACATGGTTCGGACGGCAATTTATGGGCCCCAGCACCAGCGCCACACAATGATTGTGTCCTTCCGGTGGCATTTGCAACTTACCCGCTTTGTGTTGATGTACCACGTAATGTTGGCCGCCGGGAAGGAAGTCCCCACGGTGCACTCGGCCCGGAAGTGGTCCAGCGTGGTGATGTGCGTTCGCTCCAGCTTCATGAACGGGTCGTCCTTTGGCAGCTCAACGACTTGCATGCGAGCCTGCCGGATGTCGGTGTGGAACAGTGGCGCGTCCTCGGACACCTCACACTGGAACTGGCCGGTTAGATCGCGGGTGACTCCACGCAGCGTGACCGAGGTGGCATCCGATTGCGTACCCTGGAACGCGCATAAGATTGAGTGATCAATTTGTGGTGTTCGTGGGCTTTAGCGGACATTTAGGGGTGAGTATTTTTAAAACGGGTGAGTATTTTTGAAGGGGCTGAGTATTTTATCATCAGCACCAGCTACAGATGTTTCGTTTGGTGTTCCTCCCAAGAGAAACGTTGAGAGCCCCAAAAGCCACCAAATCTGGAAAGAAAACAAGCGCGGTGGACAGAAAACACCACAACTTTTCCGGGCTTTATCCACCTCCATGTCCTGGTGCTGTTTTGGTGGCAGCAATTTTTGACCAACTTTTACCAAATTACCGTCCCCGCGCGACACCATCCACCATGGCACCATGGAGTGTTCATCAACTTTCATCAAACTACAGTTCACCAGCGGGCAGTACCCGGAGCCACCCGAGCTTCTCACAATAACCGTGCGAAAACTTCCAACACCGTGGCACTACACACCAACCGCAGCCGAGCACCAACACTAGCCCGGCGCATCAGCGCAGCGGCTTCGGAAGCAATTCAACTTTTTTACACTCATTTCCGCCGTTTTTATCTTTAATTATCATGCTGCTTTACGATGCTGACGGGGAGGTGTAAGGTAGGTAGAGTTGCAGAGGGTGAGTGGGTGATATTACTATCCGCCCAACAGCAGCGGGCTTCGCGTCGTAAGGTACAACCGGGTGCCAATCCACCGAACGCCCACGGGCCAAGCAGCAGCTCAGGCGCTAAAAGTGCTCGAGTCGACTAATTATCGCTGCTCGGTGGAAGAGATGCTGAGAGAGGGGTTTGGGTAAGGGCCACACGGAGGGTAACAGCACACCCTCTCCATTTGGCCACTCTTCGGTTGGCCCTTTCGCAACGGCTATTCATTCTCCATGCTATCCATGCTATCGGGTGCGAAATGCAACACCAAACAATCCTTGCCGATCGCAAGAGTGGCTCTCTGGTGCAAAAAAAAAGGCACTAAGTGGAAGAGCAAAAGCGAGAGAGAGAGAGAGAGTGAGTGAGAGAGAGCGAGAGAGAAGCAAAAGAACTTGAGAAAAAAAACGAAACGAACCGAAGATAGGGTAGCAAATAGGGAGTGCTGTGAATGAACCAAGTGGGACCAAGGGAAAAAAAACGCCCCACGCCGCATGCGGTCCTCGTGGAGGTGGAATCGTTTTATAACATGATAGTTAACCGATGAGTAGTGGAGGAACCCGTGGCCAGTGCTCGAAAGCATCCTGAATGGATCCTTACCGCGGATGCCGATGGTGGCCCGGCGAAAAGGGGGGGGAACTTTGGAAAATTAGGATCTCAATTATCGCGCAGCTGTTTTATGACCGGAACCAAGATCGACAATGGCGCTGGCCTGCGGCGAGCTCCTGGCGTGAGGGCGAGGGTCAATCGGAAGAATAAAGGATTTTAATAATCCTTCGCACAATGTTAGCTTCATGGGCCGTAGCGTGAGGTTTTCTCGGAGCATCCGGAACCTGTTGTACGTCTGCCTAGCTGGGTGCGTCGTTCAGATTGGAAGGCCGATTTTCCCACCGTTCTGGTCGTTATCGCGAAAGACGGATTCAGAACGCAGATCTTGCGATGGGAATCCATCGTGCGGCAGGTTGCCCTTTCCGGCGGACAAAAGGTGCCAATGCGGTGAGGAAACTTCTCGCCCCCATGCCCGGAAGCGGTGGGTGGTCTGATAACGAAAGATGAAAATAATTTCCCTCATTATGTTTATGAATTCTGCAGCAGTTAGGCGTAATTACTTCCACTCCGGTGCGATAAGCGAGAAGGCGCGGTTTGAAGCATTCGCCGGAAGCAATCGTAAGGCCGAGAGCTAGGCTTCTTTTCCACCGAGGAGGGCGCGATTCGGTTAGTTTCATGTCAGATTGGATCATCCCTACCTCGCAGCGGCAAGGATCGGGTTGTTTTCGTGCCGTGCCGACGTTTCTGCCTTGGTCCTTGAGAAGGACCGGCTACAGATGGCAGGGGGTACTCATCGCTGTACATATTACAACCGACGTCAGTTCGGTCCCCGTGCGGTTGGTAGAAAGTTTTAAAGTAGACTCATTCCACCGCACGATGCTGAGAAATGGCGCTCCGGTTGGCGTGCTTTCAGGTTGCATGAGCAGCCGGAGTAATGGGCGTTTTGATTTTTGTTTTTGCAATTTATTCCACCGAAGCAAAACAATCATGATGGTCGGGAGTTGTGGGTATTGTTGTGTAAAAGATTAACTAAGAAAGCTCAATATTAAGTTCATTCAATTATTCTGACGATCTGCGGACACGGCCAGATTTTGCGTGATTTACTAATCGTCAAAGACCAGGCGCCTCCATCGAAGAAAACCCACTGCACCACATGGTCATTGCCGGTGTGCGAGAACTAAAAATAATGTCATTGACCGATTTGAACGAACTTCCATTATCGTTTCCAATAAAGCACCGCACGGCAGTAGGTGATACAGCGTCGATAGCACGCAAACGCACCCTTTTTGACCGAACTGAACGCACGGGTTTTGCATGTAAAATGGCCGCCTCTTCGACGAGACCCGAGCACCGTTCATTTGACGGATGTTAATTAAAAAGCACTTTGTTTTATTCAACCATGGCTCTCTGGCCCCGAAACAGCGCACGACCGTCTAACCCTCTGTGGCCTGACCGAGCCTCGAATGGGTCTCCATTTTTCTTCCATAACAGACAAATGGCACTCGATGAGTACAATACAGTGTCGAAGCGCTTTTTATCCGGCCACCTATCTGGCTGGATTTTTCACCATCCTCGCTCGGCTGTCGAGGCTTGGCATCGAAGCGCGACACAAAAGAACTACTCTCCCGACCATCGTGTGTGTGCCCTAAGCCTCCGAGGCATCCTCAGGCCGGCGAATGGTTGGGCTGTGAATAGATAAACCCTCTCCCAGGGGGCTGAGCATCAGTCAGGTTGAGTGTCACGCGAGGCCACTCGCTTAGGACCCCGAGGCCTCGGGCAGCAAAGTACTAAAGTATGTAATAATTCCAGCGTCCTGATCCGCCGGTTCCACGCGCATTCTCCGCTCCCGTGAAAGGTCGTCAGCGTTAGCAATATAGTCACCGCCAGATGGCACCACCAGCGCCCGGTGCCCGGGATTAGCTCACTCGCGCCCGGTGAAGCACATGTACTGAAACAATGGTGACCGAAGTGAAGGTGAATGAACAGCCGCTGGCCCGATCCGGGAGCCCGATCCGTTTATTTTCCTTTGCGTGTCTTTTTTTTTTGTGTCATTCTTTCTTCTTTCTTTTGTCACCCACCCACCGTGCGGCCATTTTACGATAGTGAAAAGCAATTACTTCGTACTTCGGCCAACCGGCCACTCGACTCGAGCTGAAGGGTGCCGGAACCGGTTTTTTGGGAAGTGGTTTTTGGTGAGCGAACGGACGCACTCACCTTCGACTAAATGACACGTCTTCTGGTGGCCGGCGGGTGTTTCCGGACGGTGGAAGGTATTTCATTTTCTGCGCCCTTTTGTCTTTCATCCTGATTGAGTCCGTGGCTCGCGGGTTCGCTGGAAGCGAGTTCGGTCCTGCGAGAGCAGCACGGTCGGTTGCGTTTTGGGGCAGTTTTGAGAAGGTGTTCGTTTTTTTTTGGCTTTGATTTACGGCTCCAACGTACGGACAGGCTTGCTGGTTGTATGCAGATTGCTGAAGAGATCCTGTTGACGAAGCCCCTCCATTAATCCGCGTGTCATTTTATGCAATTTCACTGCTCAGCTCGTTACAGGTACGTTTAAATTCGTTTCAATTTAGCGCCAGCGTCGCATTTTACGATCACACATTTTAGCATGAGATGAATCGAGTAAAAGCTCCGCGACGCGGCTAAATCAGTCTGCAAAGGCTCATTTTCATCGCTGTATGCTTTCGCTGCGGTATGTCAAGCTCCAATCCAAGCGCTTTTATAAACAGGAATGGCATTTTGGCGAATGAATAACACGGCCGCGGAGATGTCACTGGTTTTTTTTTAATATTCTGGCTGCCTCTGACTGCCACACAGGGCGACGTTCTTCGTACTTCGAGCGAGAGTAAAATTAATTCACCACAGTTCCAGCTGGTTCAAATGGGATGTCTGCTGTGCTGCCGTCGAAACGACGCTTTGATTGGCTTTCAAGCTCATGTTAATTTGTACCAGCTAGCGCTCATCAACTACCACCGAGCTTGTTTTAATAACCAAACCACCGAAACGGCGTAATTTACACAGAACCGAGCGAACGATCGTTTTGCTTTCGAGGTCCTGCGACATCACGTTCGCTCGTACGCAGCATTCCAGCCTGCACCTGCTGGATATGGTGCTATTCACCCGGCCCCAGCGTACATGGCTGCCTGTCCCAAACCGCTTCAAGGCACTTTACGCTGATTTGCACCACCAAGGGTGCCTTAAAGATGAGTAAATCTTAAAGCACCCGTAAACCCAATGGCGGCAACAGCGAGCTAATGCGAGGACTCCTTCCAACGTGTAGCCGGGCGGGCGTTCCTGCGTGTAAAACAATAAAGCTGCGGCTGCTTCCAGTATTGCCCGTTGATTACTTTTTACCATAAAGCGAGACAACGGTTACGGTGGTAACCAGCTGCAAACCGTCCTCAACCCGGTTCGGTCCAGCAAACCGCAGTCCTCACACGCGCTGTCGACATACGACAACCGCCGCAAACATATGAGCAGTGCTGGTTCGGTATCATCAAACCGACCCGGTCGAGGATAATGGTTGCCATGAAGACGACACTCGTTTCAGGTTTTGCAGGTGCCAGGATTTTGGTGGGTGCATGGTGTAAGCGCGTCGTAAAGGATGCCCGGTAAGTGGTGAGTAATTTCTCTCACCAACACTCAACACTGCCACTGACGTTCTGGCAAACCCTTCGTTTGCCCATTGAATGCCGTGCTATGACTGAGGTGTTTGTTAATTGAAGAATGACAGCAAACCCTATCCAGCACCGATCTGCCCGGTTGTCGTTTGATAGAGACGACAATTAAACGGGTGCCACGTTTGCGGATGTTCAAGCAACTTAAACAACCGCTAGCAACCAAGGTTACTATGTGTGCTGGAACTTCAACATGCTGCACATCAGACTGCATGTTGACAGCTCAAGCATAAGGATACGCGGCGGAATTTCAAACATCACCAAAGGTGGCGCTGTGTAACGCGAAATGTGTCGATAAATAGTGCTACATTTGTTGAGCGCGAGTGTGTGTATTTTTTTTTTCTTCGATCACACCCCGCCATTGAAACATCAAAAGACGCCTCCTTTGATATGTGGCGACGCTGATTTCTATTCACCTCACCTGCGCCTGACGTAAAGCAATTTCGCACCGATTTCGATCATAAACCAGTCAAATTTTAACTGACGTGTAACCAACCAACCAACAGCGACAGTTTCTCGATTGGCAGGCTCACACAATGCTCGACCAAACGGCACCTATCGACGGTACCGAGTTCGACACGCGTGCGCTACTTTCCGCTCGAGCGTTTTCATTTCGCACGATTCCAAAACTCACCCAATCTGTGGGTGCTTATCACTTCCTGCGTTTTTGGGAGCGAGTGGCAAGGCTTCCGGCCCACCGAAGCACCGATATGCTGGGGAATGTGTTTGAAGCTCGCCAAAAGAATTTCCGGGAAATATGTCAAACAACTTTCGTCAAACATTGTGCTCGCAGCAAGCGACAACTGCCGCGTGGCGGCAGTGGCATATGTTTTCATTTCCATGACACTTGCCGGGATTCCGGGACCAGCATCCGGGTCGTGGCCGAACATCGGGAGAGGGTTGCAAACGGGTGCACGGTGCGGAATCTTTGCCTGCAGCAAGCCCCGGGTTAAATAAGATTGGAAACATGCGACGTCGGCACGCAAGGGCGTCGTTTGAAGCCGCCGGTTTGGCTCCGTGCGTTTTGCGGTAACCACACGAAACCTCACACGAGATCGCAGATGTTTCATCGAATCAAGTGGAAAAAGCACCCCCCACCCTTCCGCTAGCCCCCGTGAGCCATCTCGAGCGACCACGGAACGGAAGAACCGCTGCTCTAAAGCAGCAAGCCGCACAAACCCACGCCACCGCCGGAAAATGGGACCCCAATTTGGTGGTCCGCCGTTTCGCGAACGAGCAAGTTTCGATCGCTCGAGGGAAGCTAGAGAGGCCAGCGGGAAGGGGCAGGGACCGGGCGGAAATCAAAGAAAATTATGTGCCCCAGGTGAAGTGGCATTCTTGTTCGGTTGGAAAATTTCCAATCGACAGCACCCCGCACTGGGCCCTCAGGCCGGGAATTACTTGCAACGGTCGTAAATTTTCCCACCACCACCACCACGTGTGTGCGTGTGAGTGGCAGCTTTTCCTTTTTTTTTATGTGCACACGAGAACAAGGGCGAGCTACAGTAAAAAAAAGAAAATAACTACTCTACTACACCACTCAACATTGATTGCGTCGTTGTAAAAGGGACGCCACAATCGCTCTCACTACCCAGATCCGGATTCCGAAAGAGAGCTATCAAACAGGGCCCACGCAATCACCCGTCAAACGCGTGGAAAACGAGCGCGTGGACGAGGAAAAACCGAACGAGTGACAATAATCCCACCCACCTGGACAGGGCTGTTGATATCCGGAACTTCGAGTGGGTGCGTTTTTCCACGATGGTTTGGCGTTAATTTCACCACGCGAAAGTGTGTGTGTGTGGGCCTCGGAGTCCATTATTGTGCGGTGCTAAACCAGCTCGGAATTCAGCCCGAAAGTTGCAAACACTCCCATTCCAAGCGGAAGCAATACATCTTCCTCAATCCCGGCAACACGCCCGGAAGACACGCACGGCTTCGGCCAACTTTCACCAGTTATTGATGATGCGATTTTATTTTAATTACGACCACGTGCGACACCTGTAACGCACGGCTCGCTCGGGCCAAATCGGCAAATGTAAGCCGCGCGCAAACAAAAGCGCAAAGCCTCGCCTGCTGCGATTCGTGGGCTGCCCGGGCGCGAAAGCCGCTTACGAGAGTGAACAAGAAAAAAAAGAAGAAGGAGCCGGAAAAGCGGCAGCGCTGGCATACCGAGAATGGAGTCCCATTATTCGGGCATTATTGCTCGCAACCGGATTTAGATCACTTCACGCCCTGCCAACACCTGGAAGTCAACAGCGAGGAAGGATTACGTTAATTTGACGAGACGCTGGCGCGAATGAGGCTTTGGGAAAACGCGCGTCTGAAAAGCCGAGCGCTTGTGTGTGTGTGCGTTAATTGCTTCCACGGCCTAGCCGATCTACTTACATCCACCGTTATGCCAGAGACGGGAAATGTGCGAGCCGGCGGCGCTTCCTTCGGAACGTAGCGGTAGAACTCTTCACCCTCGAAGTACCATCGCACGGAGTAGAGTGTTGCCTGGAAGTGAAAAAACAGTGCCCGGTGAGTATCGCGAGACCCCAAGGTGTACTGATTAATACCGCGCTCGCAAGTTCAGCTCGTCGCCCGGCTCCGACCTCTAGCGGTGTCGATAATCTGACTCACCTTTTCCAGCTCGAATTGACATGATAACGTTGCCGCGTTGCCCACGATGACCGCTTCTGGGACGAATATTTTTAGGTCTTTCAAGCTGCAAACTGTCGGGTGAAGTGAAACCGAACGAAGAAAGAGAAAGGAAAGAAACAATCAGCATGATTAGAACAGCCACCGAGGGCGGTGCATTCGCGGAGTCATTGAACTCTCGTCTCCGATGTGGCTCGGACCGCAGCTTGCAAATAAAACCCGGAGCCATTGATAAGCGCGCCATCTAACGGCGGGTATAATTTTGCTTATCGCGTTCTGCAGCTACGGTTAAAGATGCAGCGAAGACGTTCCAGCCAGTTTGGGGTGATAATCGTTTGCGGTGGTTTTGTGCGGCGGTGCAACTTTTCAAAGAGCGGCTGTTTTCCCGAGCGCAAAAGCACGAGAAGGTGCCGGTGCATGAGAAATGGAAAGCGTTCGCTTGGGTCAACTTCAAAGCCGACCGACGTGTTTGAGTCGGAAATTACCCTGCGCGAGAGAGTGTGACGCCATAACTTCTGGTTCAGCTCGTACTGGAGATAGTTTCCAGGTGTGTCGATTAGCATTTGCTTGCAGCGAACGATTGGCCAACCGTCTGGTGTTATTCGGGTTCCGGATGTTTCCTACCCCTTGCCGACAGGATGCTCACCCTTTGCACATGCACCCATGGAACGATGGAAAACCGTACGGCATTTATCGTCTTGAGCCATAACTCATCTCGTACCCGACGACGGCATTGGCATCACAGTGACATCGCAGGAGCTACGGTGCACTCATAAACCGGCCCAAAGGACGAAACTCAAGTCCTCCTTGATCCTTGCTGGGCCGGGGATGCATTTAACTACCTTCGAGCAGACAACCGAGCCCGGGAGACAACCACGAACGTGGGGTGGGAGAAAAACACCCCCCATTGATGACGATTGCTGCCGGTTATTGTTTCTACGGGTGATGAAACTTCTGAACTTGCAGAGTTGAGCTGGTTTGCTTGATCCTTTTCCGTAGCACCGTCTTCACCTTCGGCGAAGCTATGCGGTGAGTGTGCCTCGAATTGAAAATCCCTTCTCAAAACGGGTCTTCTTCTTTCATTGATTTTATGCGTGATTGTATTGTTACTTTTCTGTGCTCCCACAGCCCATACGCCGGAAGCCCACAATATGTTGCACACAACCTATGCATGGCCACACCACCGGTGGTTCCGGTGGCCGGGAGTGTTGCATCTAATTTATGCGCATCGTGCTAGAAGAATCTCGGCCCTGGGCTTCGGCTGCTGGGTGTGAGATTTATCATTTGCTGCTCGTTCGAATGATTCAACCAGCGGTGGCAGCAAATCTCACAAGCGTAAAGGGCTGAAGAAAATCAATATCGGCTCCAGCCCTAGTTCGGGCTCCGGCCATTGTGAGCGCTGCACCGAGATCACATTTCTCATGAGACCGACTTACCCGCAATGGGTTGAAATTGAATAATGGTTCCTGCGAATAGTCGGGCAAACCATTCACGCGGGCCATAAAGTGTCGAGACTTAGTTTCTCTGATATTGTGCGATAAAATATGCAACCAAACTAAACGCACACGGTGAACAATCGAAAATGTGGCACAACCTCATGCATGCTGAGGTCGTCCTGATTTAGGGGAAACTTTCCTAAAGCATAAAGTTTCTACCGACATCGCCATCCAGCAGCTCCGGAGCTTCGTTTCGGGATGAAACACTGCAAGTGTGGTGTGTGTGTGTGTGGAGGCACAGGCAAACGCATCCTTATCAAAGCCCGTGCCGGATACTACCTCCGGCTGAGCACTAGGGCCAGGTCACCGGGAACACCTGATTCGGTGTTGACTGCCGCGAACCGCGGGCACCTTCACCGATTATCGCACATGTTTTGGTTGAGCTGATATCACTCGGTGCCAGTGCCTTTTGAGTGGTATAAAAAGCTTCACACCACGCGATCGCATCACTTGTTCAGCCGCCATGAAGGAGATCACCGTGGTAGCACTGCTCGGCCTGGCGGCACTCGCCGCAGGCATGGTCATGGCACCGGAGGAGAAGGTAACCTACGCCGACAAAGACTTTCTGGTGAAGCAGAAGCAAATGCTCGAAGTGTTCCAGCACGTGCATCAGCACGAGGTGCACAACGAGCTGTGGCAGGTTTCGAAGGAGTACGACATCGAGCAGCACTACGACCAGTACGGTAATGTGGAAGCCGTGAAGGAGTTTGTGGCGCTGTACAAGCACGGACTGCTGCCGTTCGACGAGATCTTCAGCGTGTTTGATGATCACCACCGCGAGCAGGCTGTCGCGCTGTTCCACGTGTTTTACTACGCCAAGGATTGGGACACGTTCTACAAGTCGGTTGTGTGGGCTCGCTTCCACGTGAACGAGGGCATGTTCGTGTACGCCGTGACCGTGGCCGTACTGCACCGTAAGGATCTGGCTGGACTCGAGCTGCCGGCACCGTACGAGATCTACCCGTATTACTTCTTCAACACTGAGGTCGTGCAGAAGGCGGCCCAGTACAAGATGCAAGGATTCAGTGGCGTGAAAAAGGTGGACGGCGTGTACAACGTCGTCATCCCGACGAACTACACCGGCTGGTACGTGCACACGAACGTCGACCAGAAGGTGTCGTACTTCACGGAAGACATCGGTCTAAACACGTACTACTACTACTTCCACGCGGACTATCCCTTCTGGATGGGCGGTCAGCAGTACGGGCTGTACAAGGACCGTCGAGGTGAGTTGTACCTGTTCAAACACCAGCAGCTGCTGGCTCGCTACTACCTCGAGCGGTTGTCGAACGATCTTGGAACGATCCCCGAATTCTCGTGGTTCAAACCGATCGAGACCGGATACTACCCGAACATGCACTACTATAACGGTGTGAGCTTCCCGTCGCGTGACAACCACTACGAGGTGTACACGCCCGAACACTACCAGGACATCGACGAAGTCATCGAGTACGAACATCGCATCCGCGAGGCGATCGATCTGGGCTACATCGTGTTACCGGATGGACGCCACGTTGATCTCACCAAACCCGACTCCGTGGAGTACCTCGGCAACCTCATCCAGGCCAATCCAGATAGTGTGAATGCGCGGTTCTACAAGTACGTCGGATGGTTCGCACGCATCCTTCTCGGTGGCTCGATTGAGCACTTCGAAAATCACAAGGTACTGCCGGGCGTGCTCGAGCACTACGAGACGTCGCTACGCGATCCCATGTTCTACCAGCTGTACAAGCGCATCATTCAGTGGTACTGGGAGTTCAAGGATCACCTCAAACCGTACACCAAAGAAGAGCTGACCTACAGTGACATCACGATCGAATCGGTCGAGGTGGACAAACTGGTAACGTACTTCGATCGCTCGGACGCAGACATCACGAACGCCGTCGACGTGGAGGTGTTCGATGAGGCCACAATGAAGGCCGGTGACATGAAGAAATTCGGCAAGATCGCACACTACCAGGGTGAGGACTTCGTTATCAAGGCACGCCAGTGGCGCCTAAACCACATGCCGTTCACTGTACAGTACCACATCAATTCGGAGAAGGACGTTCAGGGTATAGTGCGCATGTACATCGGTCCTAAGTACGACCAGTACGGTCACACGTACGGCGTGAACGAGAACCGCGAGAACTTCGTGCTGCTGGACACTTTCGAGTGGGAATTTAATGTCGGTCCAAACATAATCGTGCGCGAATCGACGCAGTTCCCGTTGTACGTGCAGGATCGTACACCCTACTTCGAGCTGTACAAGTGGGTTATGGACGCGTACAACGGTGAGCGCCAGTTCCCGCTTGACATGACCGAAGCGCACTGTGGCTTCCCGTCGCGGTTGATGCTGCCCAAGGGCAAAAAGGGTGGTATGCCGTTCCAGCTGTTCTTCATCGTGTCACCTTATCACGCTCCGGCTGTACCACAGCATGAAGGATACGACTACACGCTGAACTGTGGCGTTGGTTCCGGTGCCCGGTACATCGACTCACTGCCGTTGGGATATCCGTTCGATCGGCACATCGACGAGAAGGTTTGGTTTACGCCGAACATGTACTACCTCGACACGATGATCTTCCACAAGAAGGAGGCCGATATCAACACCGTCCATTAGGGCGGCTTTTGCTTCTGTTGGTTTGCTTACAAATACACAAATAAAATCGATCAACTCGTTAAGCGAAGCAGGGCGCCGCTGATTGGCTGATTTTCCGAACAAAAAAACCTGCCCGAAACCGAATTGTTTGCAGTTTGGAACCAACTTTATCGCTGAGCAGCCACACATACACGGCACTGCTTGAAGGAGCTTGCGAGGATCACGTGTTTGCTTTGCTTTCCTGCTGAACCGGAGCCTGCAGGCCGTCGAAGAAGGCAGTTCACTGTTTGTGTTGGGCACATCGCCCTCGGGGGTAAAGTTGTACACTGGGCGTTGAGCGACATACTGAAAATGGCCCACGCAAGCCAACGCCAACGCATCCAGCGCTTTTCGTGGCGTAAGTTCTGCAAACGGCTCAGCAAACTTATCCCGCTGTCATGCAGGCATCCCGTGCGTGGCAGTTGTACAATTTCAATTAAAAGTAATGCCAAAGCCCTTCACGGCCCAGGCACGGCGTTGTCCGTCGTGAGCGTGCTGTCGTGGTTCACGTGGCTGTTGGGAGCGTAAAAATGTTGCCTTGAATTTTACATATTTACCCAGCTCGCTTGAGCAAACGTGCAATTTCCCGAGCGCACCACACGATCAACCGAAACGCCCAGTTTGTGTATGTGTGTTGGGGTTGAGTTTGCATCATCGTCAGCGGCATCCACGGCACGGTGTAAAATCGTGTTGCCCAAGCGAAGGAAATGCGTAACGATTCATAACACTACGGTGAAGTTGTGCGGGAAAGTTTTCCTTTGCATTGGGGCGGAAAAAATACAGAGCGGAAAAGTACACAGTCAACAACAGTGCTTTATAGGCGTGGAAAACGAATTAGTTTCAAATTGGGTTGTTTCACTTTGCAATAATATTCCTTGTGTTTTGTTAAGCGCCGCTCAGCGTCCCAATAGCACTGATAGGGTCGGTAGCAAGCGCAACAAAAAAAAAAAAAAACACCCGGAAATACAACGCCACGAGAACGGCAAGGTGCGCAAGGACGGCTGAAATACGTTCCCTTCGTTTGAAGGGTTACATAAATTCGAGCTGCCAAGCGAAGCGATGAAACAAGCGGATTTCCTCGTCGTACGTATGTAAAGCACGATAACAACGCCGCAGGTCAGCTCACGAACGCGAACGGAAACTTTTTATCGCCATTTTTGCTCTCCTGACCCAGGGCAACCGCAGGTCAAGCAGTTATTCTGGACTGACGGTTCACCGCTGGGCTTCGAGCTACCGGTTGGCAGCAAATTATCCGTCATTATCGTATCATAATCATTTGCACTACGCGCCATTATGCTTCGCTTCGCAGGACACTTCAAGGAACGGTACGGCACCAGCACCATCGCAACCGGCCTTGATTGTTGTGCTATTTGCCAGCAGCGCTGATCTAACTGAGCGTGTGGCGTAGGCGAAGGTGTAACTAAGTAGAATGGTGGAATGTACACTTTTTTTTCCTGCTTTTTATTTTGTTGTCTCCTTTTTTCAACTGCCTGTCTCGAAGGACCGGTGTCGAGAGCGCACAGCTGTGGTAAATAAGAGCGGTTTCATCCATTGTCATTCGTTCACATCTTAACCAGAGCCGCATCAAAGTGTTTGAAGAACCACTTCACCGTGCTGGAGGCGCTCAACGACATGCAACGTTGCATTGTACAAATGCAGTTCGCATGTAAAAACGCCGTTGAATGAAGCGATAGAGTGTGCAAAACTAGGATCCGTGTTTTGAGCGGCTTCTGCGCTGCCAGGTTGTAAGCGAATGTCATCGGTTTTATTACCGCAGCGTAAGAATTAATACCTACCATTTGACATTAGCTCTCCGAGCGCCAGAAAGCAAAACATAAATGAACTAAACCATCCGTTGCCTAATCGCCTTCGTTTTGACATCGTGTACCGTATCTCCCTGGAATGAAACATGGAAAGATGCATTATTTAAACGACCAAATAATCAATCGTTTGCCTCACAGTGTTAGATCTATTTTGTTTGCTGTTGATTGCATACTTGAGAAGAATACGAGGCCCCTAAACTGATGCCACAAGCGAATTTCACCGAAAAATTTGACTTTAAAAATTCAAGAATATTGTAACACCGCCAAGCGGTAGCAATTGAGCATTTAGTGAACCCGCTTCCATACATTTGTAAGCTAGATTGCTTGCTCTTAAATAGAGCTAACAAATTCATATCGCCGATTATTTTGCCGCACGACTAACCACGCCTTGGCTCGGTTGCCATCCATCGCTTATTGTTCTAAGCGTACTATGGGACCTTCACGGGAATGAGAGCTGCGACTATAATCATACGGATTTTAATTTTGTGTCTCAATTACAACTCTTCTGTAAATGCACAACTGTTTTTTTGTTATATCACAAGCAATAGTTTCTACGACTTCCGGTAATAAGATGCAAAGAACATAATGTAATGCGGATGCATTTCTAATCAACGATCTGCTATCAACTGGTTTGATCTTACCATCTTACACTGACCGCGTGTTTAATTTGCCACACAACCAGCCAGACATTCGTCACCATCTAATGGTTCTGTTCACACCAAATGTTCTCCATCCATGCGCCCTCCCAAGCGGCACTTTCTTGCATCATCGATTAGCGCTAATTTTACGGTGGCATAAAACTTTTGTGGTAGCTCGCACACCGCACACAAAAAAAGCACAAAAAACGCATGAGCGAGTTTGCAGCAAAAAAAAGCGGTCGAGCATGGACTCAGAGCAAAAAAAAAAACCCGTCAAACTGTGTCCCGGCCCACTTCCGAAAGGGACAACTGAGCAAACTTGTTGTTGGCAGCGGAGCATTCGAAAAACTATGCTCTCCACAACAAATCGCCCGCGTTCATCTTTGTTCCCGAAGGCGGTGAGCTTCCTGGGTCCTGTGTGCTCTAAAACACAAGGATAAATAATGGCACGGCGAACGGAGAGCACCAAGGCGTGCGGCACGGCAAACCAACCGGAGAAAAGGAAGGTGAAAAGTTTCGAACGGAATAATTTGATGATAACCTTCCGGTCGGGTTGCTGGACGGACCCGGGCCCAAGAGGCACCGAGCGTACCGTGGTGCGAAGAGAAAGGACAAAAAAGTGAAATTATGCAAATTTATTCCAGTACAACTGCGGTAGTGCGCCCGAGTTGCTCGCTCGACTGAGAGTTTTCTCCCGCGCCGGTGAAAGCCGAAGGCGGAAAAAGGACGTGCCAGAAGTAACCGAGACCGAAACCGGCACACGAAAGAAGTAACATCCATCCGTCCGTTGTCGGTTTTTGCCAAGCAACCGTCAGATTGCCCTGCTCGACGACGACGACGACGTCGACGACGCGAATGCGTAAGGTGCACCAATCTCTCGAGGGAGTTCCTGGGGGAGGGAGATGGGTGGGTGCCCCGTGCAGGATAGGAAAGGGGGAAGGGAAGGGGGGGAGGTAGCTTCTTTCATTTGCCAACGAGTCAAACCCCTTGAAGGGATTTTAGTGAGGCGTAGAGATGAAGTTTTTCTCCTGTACAGTCATGATTTGGCCACCCTTTTTGCTGGCTGACTCTCGTTCTCTCTCTTTCTCTCTCTCTACCGTAAGTGGCCACCGAACCATGCCGTCGTTCACCATTTCGAGAGGACATCCTTCGCGGGGTGGCTGCCTCAACCATAGCCTCCACAGCCCCACACCGCACGAGCTGCCACCGAAAGCCTCATTGCAGAAAAGCTGTTTAATCAGCGTTTTAAGCACAAAAGTTGTGTAAATGAGATTCTCAAAAAGCTGGAAATGATTGATGTTTGTTTTCGGTTGAACTTTTGTTGCGTTTTTTCTCTTGCTCTCTCTCTCTCTCTCTCTCTCTCTCTCTCTCTCTATCTCTCTCTCGTTTTCGTTCGTGCATGTCCTGGCGGCGATGGCGCTTTATCTAGGCGTGTTGTTCTCGCCGCAGTTCACGTCAGTTAGCGCGATGCCACTCTGAGGTCGCTGTGTGCTGTGGTTCTGATGGTACGTGAAGGTGTCTTTCTGTGTCTGCGCGTTCTTTTGGGGTTTGGTGAAAAATGCACCGAACCATCTGGAGACAGGATGAGCTTCTTACACAGGGCAAATGTTCAATTACGCACCAAACTGACCTTTCTTTTTGATTTTTTTTTGTTGTTTAGCTTATTTGCTAGTTAAAACCAACGACCAGGCGTCTCCATCGTGTGTTCTGCAATACTATCTCGGCGTGGCCACATTCCATTACCATTAACCACCACCGGACCACCCGTATCGGACGCGCGAGGCACAGAATTTAATCGAAAATGTGGTGCGCTAGAGAGGAAGCTGGCGAAAAAAGGGAAAAAAGAAATGCCAACAACACGCAATAAGCGGTACTGGGATTGCACCGAGGGTGGTTGGTGTGAATACCGAAGCACCCCCACGATCAGGGTGGCAAAATTTCCATCCCATCCGCTCCGGACCGAACATTACCGAGGAGGTACCGTCGCGGAGATTCCGATTCCGTTGTCGAGCGTCAGAAGATGCGCCACGAGGACGGCAGGAGGTGGCATTTTAAATTGTTTACATTACCATTAAATCTAAATTATGTACAATTTATTGTTTTCAAGTGTTCCATCTGATGGGTTCGGAGAAGCGGAAAGTTGGCTCGGTCACGAGCGTTCGGAGCTGTGCCGTCGACCAACGTGGCACGTGGGAAAGCCGTCGGATGAGAACCGAGCGTTGTGTGGAGGAAGCCAGGACGTGAATGATTTAATGTGAGCGTCAAAATTTACATTCGCCAGGTGTTGGCGGTTCAGGGTGGTGTTCAAATGCCAGATTTTACTGCAATTCGCCGTGTTTCGGGGAGGTTACGGACCGTTTGACTGTGATCTGGCGTAAGGCTTAGGCCTAGACCTGGCACAGAATGCATTTAATTGTTTCCTTTGCCATCCGAATAGAGTATATTAGATATGTTTGAAATGTTGAAATACTATTTTTTTTGTTAAAAAGATAAGTATATTCTCAAATATATTAGATAAGCTTTCGAAGGAATTTTCATCCAACTGTTTTCAATTGATCTTCTTCTTCTTCTTCTTCCTCCTCTTCTTTACTGACCCGCTCACAATCGAGCTCGTCGTAATGACATGGCCTACCTTGCTATGCTTAGCGAAGGTTTTCATGACTGTTTTTTAATTATTCTTAGCTGGATAGTCAGTCTTGCTTAATTGATATTGATTTCTTTAAAAAGTTTGAGTGCTCCTTGAGTTTGGTTTAAAATTCAAAAACTCGTTTGTGCCAATTCTGCCCCACTTCTAATGCCACTTCCATCAATCCAAAAATGCGTTTGGTTCAATGAGTTGAACATGACATGTTCTAAAAACAACTCACATCCACCATTGTGTTACAACTCGCAGCCCAAAAAGCGAAGTTTATGCTTCCTCAATGCCAACAACACAATGTTACCTCTGCTGCCCAAAGAAGGATGCACCGACGAACGAGAACGCAGCACTGTGTGGTGAATGGTCGGTATTAAAACGCCGAAGCATGTGCCGGTGCTAAATAGACACGTCGAGTGGGGTTGAAAGCATCCCGTGAAAACCTGTCCTGCCCACTTAATTGCCGGCGGAAACAAAAGCGGGTTGCCGTGTCTGGGAAGCAACCGGGTGGGAAAAGCACTTGCCAGGCGAAAAACTGCAACTGCCTCCCGAGCACCGAGGCTTGTTGTGCGCCTGTAGCGCCCCCATTGTTTCACCGAATAGGTGGGAGGCGCGAATGCAATCGGTAAAAGAAAGGAAGATTTAATGTTTCGATAGGATTAACTAGGGTTTTTTTTTGTCCGTGCCCGATGGCCTCCCTTCGCAACAACAACCCAACAGCAGCGAGTGCAGAAGAGTTGATCCTTTCACGGGGCGCTTTACTCCGTTTTGTGAGCGTGTTTTTTTGTTCTTTTTTTCGTCCTGCACAGTGAGGTTCTTTCCTCCGGCATTTATTGTTATCCTTTTCCGTGCAGTGTGTTGGCAGTGGCGTACGTTGGTCGTTCACCGATGCCGTGCGCTTTTTTTTCTCCCGTACAAACTTTACCACCACGTTCCTGGTCGTGTCCTTTTCGACAGTGAAAAATTGTTTTCGGCGTACCGAAGCGTTTTGCCATCAGCGTCAACCGTGGGTCGCACAGAAGGTTTTTTTTTTTGGTTTGCTGGACACAATAAACAAAAAGCCCCTTACACTACATCGTGAGGAAACGTATTGGAAAATTGATGAAAAAGTGTTGGAATTATCGAGATATGTTTTTAAATTATCCGTTTTTTTTTCTCGTCTACTTTCCGGCCAGTGAATGAGTGCAATGACAAATGACAGCTTTTAGTGCGCCGTCCGTTCATCGGCTGCTTTTCAACACCGATCCGAGTCGCAGATGGAAGACTCTTACGATTGCTTTCTTGGCGGTGGGATTGTCTTAACGAACGCTTCTTAAGCACGACCCCCGCGCATCCTTAATGCAATTGGTTGGGTTATTTTCGTACACAGGCGAGCGAACAGACATGCTGTTCCTGCAGCTCTGTGGCAATGCGCAGCTCGCCCTCGTGTGAAGCACAACAATTTTTCCTGCGCTTTATTCCGCCAGGAAAGCAGTTTTTATCCGGTTCTGTGGCGGAGAGTCGAGACTTTTATTTAAAAAAAAATCTCTCACACACACAGCACACCATCGCCCAACGGATGGTTAGTGATCCTTGTGGTCGGTGCCGCGCTTTTGTCTGGCGAACGGTCGCCGTCGGCCATTGGAAGAAAGAGAGAGAGTGAGAGAGAGCCCGAAGCATGGGGTACCGGTGCGATTATTTATGTTTTTATTTATTTTACGCCATATTTTTATCCAATTTCGCCGGGTAAGCTGATGGTGGGCGAATGGCGAGCATCAGCGCCAGGCAATCAGCAGATATATATTTTCAAAAACGGCAATAACCCACCAAAGTCCTGTTCATTGGCTTGTGTTGCTGTGGGCTGCTCGGTTCATTCTTTGTTTGCCAAGTTCCCGTGCCTGTGTGTGTGTGCGCGTTACGTATGGGAGCGAGGACTCATTCGCTGGGACTGGCCGTTGCGCCGGCAATCCCTTTGTGCGCTGATCTATTCAGCCATACGCGGTGAATGATGGGATGTTAACCCGTGCGGATCCGCAGACATGTTTATGTTTCGAGTGCTTTGTTTTGCCGCGGGCGCGCGCGTTAAGCTACGTGTCCGCAACAATGCCGCCATCGCGCTTTTCGAGAAGAGAGTGCATCGATCAGGCGAAGAAGAAAAAAACCATGCCGCTTATCATTCGCTCCCGAGCTGAATTGTAACACGTCGGGGAAAACATTGCGTGATTTTACTCCCCAAACTTCAACCCAATCAGTGCTTCCGAAAGGAGCACTCCACGAATCGCTCCATTGTCTTCCGTAAAGCTATCGCGAAAACGCCGAAAAGCAGCAGTAAAGCACCAGCAGCCGCGGTACTCATCGAGAGAAATAAATTAATTAAAAAGTTGATCACACACTTGAATGGTCTGTTGCCTCGACGCGAATTCCCGAAACGAATCAACGCTTGCGAAACGATCGGTTTGTCATGCATTGTCGATCCGATCCGAAGCATCTCCGTCACGAGCGTTTGGATATGTTTGCTCAGCGAGAAGCCGTCGCGTGTGTGCGGTGCGTTGTTTGGCACATACCTTTTTTTTTTGCCCGCACCGTGTATGTGTCGCTCACCACTTGGTCTGATTGCTTTCGAGGCCCTCCAGTAATGATGAGATGTCATTTGGGATTACGGTAATCCGGGGGAATTATTGAAAACCAATTCCACGGTTCTTTGGAAGCATCACGAATGCAAACGCACCGTATTGCGTGCGTGTGCTCGGTTGATGTTGAGGGTGGCCACCAACAAAAACACACGCACAAACCCACAGAGAAAAGAACTTTAAAACCGATCCGTACGTGCCAATCACGCACGCATAGCGCATCGGAGCTTGATAAATTTTGAAAAGGTTTATAAATAAATTTAACTAGACACCACATTTCACATGCCACCGTCCCTAAGTGCGGCCATCTTTCGATAAACCGGAAGCCAAAAGCCTTCGATGCTCGCCTGCACGCCTGGCGTAATTGGGTTGCGGGCGGATATTCGGACTTAAAACTGCACTTCCGGGCAGAAACTCGGACGGGACGCTGCGGGCCGACGTCTGACTTTCCCAACCAGTCAGTTTAACGGACGGAACGTGCTCCGGAAGTGCGGTCACGATAGAAGCCGGTCCTTATGATGGCCATAATTAGCTGCTCGGCTTTTCTCCTACTGCCGGAAGGACGCACCCACAGACCGAGATGGCCGGAGGGCCCGATCATGGCCGGCGACTGATTGCGGTATTTTTCTGCCTCCGTGGCTTTATTTTACGCTCACCGGGGATTTATTATTATTATGCCATACGCTCGAGATATTTACCGGCCGGGTTAAAACGGGTTTGCCGACTTGCGCACAGTTTGCCAATGGCTGAGCTGCCGACTTGGTGACATACTCGAAGAGACTGCTTTTGGGATCTGAAATTGGCTGACCCATCGAGGGCACCTAAGAATCGTCACGTTCCACTGGATGCTTTTTTTTTTGTTTGTGAACGATGTGATATAAATAAATCCTCATCGCATTAGCGAGCGTAGGATTTGTTATATTTCCACTTCATGATTTCCAACACCACAAAGTTGTTGAAATTCTTAAAACTTAGCTTAGAACAGGTTTTTTTGCTAGCGGTACGACTTCATTTCCCTGAATTGCACCAACTCTAACGGCATCCGTCAATCCACTACCAGGCCTCGATTGTGCAGACGGAACAATGAGCTGTGCTGAAATGGAGAAACAACTCTCCAGGCCGACTCTGACTCTGAGGTGGCACAAAAGAACGCATCGTGCGCTACAAACGGCGTTTGGTCGAAACTTTCGAGCGTTTCCGGCACACGAAGCCACAATCATCCGCAGCCAGAATTTATCGAGCCGGTCACTCCTGCTAACGGTAACTCGGAGCAACAAGAGCATGCTAAAAACCCGGCTTCATTCATCCGGCGTGCTTCCGTTCGGATTTGCAAAATGGACAGCGTGTTTCCGGCCGTTACAGGTGCAACGGTGCGGCCCCGAACGGCGGTAGCGCGGGAATTTAATGGAGCAATGTTTGGAGGGTTTCGACGGTTTTGCATTAAATTATTTCCCGCTTTCGAGGAACAACATTATGAAGCCCATTTTCCAGCAATTATCCAACAAAAATCACGCGTGAATTGCGAGCAGCGGGAGCAGCAAGTTTGTACTTTTCCGCTTAGACACCGGCCAGAAAAGACGTGTTGCTGCACGTACAAAAGCGAACGCTCGAAATGCTTTTCCACGGAGCGTCCTTTCGCAAATAATTCACCGACTTTCAATGCAACACCAACCAATTATCCTTCGAAGTTGAACCCATATCCCAACGATTCATTTCAGCAATATTAGGTGGCCTTTCAAATGGATTTAAATTACCCTCTGCAAACTCATCACATTTTCCTTATTTATCTTCCGTGTGCTCGGTGATGCTCCCCACCTGTTCTCGACCTGTTCTGTGCCAACAAATTCGCCTGATTTTCCATACAATTTGCTGCCATGCCAGCACCCGCACCATCAATGTCGTCCATTCAGCACCGGCACGAATACAATTTCACCATAAATTAGGATGAGCGGTACGACAAAATAAATATCTAACCCCCACGCTCTTCGGAAGCAGCAGACAACGAGTTGCACGCCGGTCCGGATCCGAAACCGGAAACGACAATGTGGGCATTTTTCACCGTTCTCCCCCAAAGGTCCGCCCACTCGGTTCTTTCGGGGCCCAGCGGTTTCGTAACCCAGGGCGCGTAGGGTTCACCTTCAATCACACGGTCCTCGAACCCGAACGCCGCCATCATCACCAACGAACATCCTCGGAGGACGCGTGTGACATCACGCGGGTACGGCATCGAACCCTGAGTGTGCGATTCCGCCTCCGGGTTTTCAAATAGAAAAATCTGAGCTGGCAATTTTACATCTTCTTTTTTGGGGGAGCGCTCGGCGACCACTTTCACTCTTTCGCTCGCTGCCGCCGTAGGCTGAATAAATTTGCAATCTTTCAAAATGAGATAACGCTTGTTACGCGCCTCGTGGCCGACGTGTATATAAATAAATGATTACTTAATATTCAAGAGCCATTCTCGACGCCTGCCTGCGTGTGCCCTTGGGGACGGATGAGCCACTTTTTGGGCGCGACAATATGGGCCCGACGGAGGAATGCTGCCCACCCGACTCGTGGTCCCGTGGCCCTGGGCCATCCATCAGCTGTTGTGACTTCGCTGACACTTACTTTATTCTTTCCCGTGGCTGTAAAATTAGCTTGTTCATGGTAGCGAGCATATTAATGAAAATGGGAGGTCTTCCGGGGCCGTGCTTAGTAGGGGTTTTGTACGCGTTGACATGTTTTTTCGCGGTTTGTCTCACGCCACCTGGCTAACGGTTCACATTACCATTAGCAACTAATTGGCCAATCGACGGGATAGGCTTAAGGATGTGGATTTTGGATGCACTTTCGATGGCGTGGAAGTATCGAGTGAAAATATTTACCATTTTACCAGCGGGTTGTTTGGGTGGATGAACATTTCTCGCAAACTCGCTTCAATTGACGGCATCCTTCCGTTCGACCGTGAACAAGAAGGAAAAAAACCAGGCTCCATTGCAATACCCCTTTGTCTGTTTGAGGCCTTTTTGCTGTAAAACTTTCCGTGGAAAACTCCCCGTTTACACGGTCACTATCGCGGCCCGAGAAGTTCAAAGCGAGCGATCCGCGCTTTTCTGCTTCTGCTTTTTCGCATCCAAAGTGCACCTTGAATCAATGGCGAAAACAGGGGCGCTTAACAAAAAAAAATAGAAAAACAAGAAGGCAGAAACCAAGCCCACTCCGATCACGGCAAACAACCGCCCAGAACCGAGGACGGCAACTTTGCAATTCCGCGAGCGACGGGATTCATTTACACTTTCCCACACCGCTCCACGGAAGCTCATTTCGGCGCGTAAACAGCATCGGAAGTGGAAATAGCTCTCACCCGGAGCCCGTTTGAAAGTTTCCAATCGTTCGCTTTCAAATCAAAGTTTTGCAGAAAGTAATCAACTCACTTCGTTCATGCGTCGTTTCCCATTTCACTCGAATGGAGTTCTCCAAAAATTTTGTATTCGGATCCGCATTTGCTTCTGCAAGCATTCAAGCGGGTGAGCGCGTTTTTTTTCTTTCCTTTTTTTTTGCGAATACTCTCTCCTCGAGCATCCGGATCACCGGTTTTCTGCGGGTTTTGCTTGTGCTTGACTGTGTGTGTGTTTTTTTTCCGTCGCTCACATTGCCTCACTATGGCTCGTGATTTTTTTTTTGGTTTGCCTCGCTTCATTCACTTCCATTTCCTTTCATGAGCCGAGGGCCACGATCGATGCGAGGAAATGGCTTCGATCGGCGGAAAGCGAAGTTGGCCACTAAATGCACTCGGTTCCAGCAGGTGTAACTGCTTCGATATGCAGATTTAAACGAATAAAATGTGATAGATTAAAATGAGGATGAATTCTAATAAGCCTTCAGGAACTTACATTTTTTCTCTCTCTCGTTCGTTTTCTGCTCGCTCTCGCGTACTTCCTTCTCGCGGTCACCCTCTATCGGCTGGGGCGTGTGCGGGTGGGCATGCTCTGGAAAATGGTGCGCAAAAGTAAAGAAATCTCGCTCAGTGGGTGTGATTGAGGCGGGCGTTTACAAAACGATTAGGACGATCTCGGGCATGCACAGGGCGACAAAGGCAGCGAATGGAATGAAAAAGCGTGGGAAAGAAAAAGAAACAAAACGCATCAACTTTCCGCTTAACCTTTGATGATCGAACCGTTTTGAGATGCCAAAAAAAAAAGGGCGGCGATGAATCTGAAATTTAGATAAGCCCCGCGTGCGGCATGAGTATGCAAAATACTTCGGAAAAATGAGCATTGTTTGGGGAGGGAAATGGGAAAACAAAGTTCCGCGTTTCGTGCGAGTGGTGGTGGGATCAAGAATAAGTTTTCAAATAATCCCGTCCCACCACGTGCGGCACAAGGAAAGTGTTGGCGGTGGCCGGTCAATGAAACGGCGGTAATGAAATGACGAGCGCACAAACTCGAGCCATTTGATTGGAATCAAACGGCACGGCTTATCCGAGGCTACGCAAACGGTGGATTCGATTGCACCGCGAGCCACCTGGGCCAGGTAATGTGCCTTCCATCGGTGGATTGTTGTAAAAATTAGGTCGTTCGAGGCACACTAATAACTGTCCATTTTCATCGATAACAGCCGAAGCTCATGGGCAATTCCTTCCATAATGGCCGGAAATCCAGCTCGCCCGCACGAATTGGCCAAGCCGATTTACAGTCGCAATATGCTGGCCACGCCGGGCAATGCATGCGGGCAATTTTCCGGCTAGTTGAGTGAAATCTAATCTCACTAATGAGGAAATATGACATGCTTACGACAGATGCCCCTGCCAACGGGCCACAAAGGCCAGCGTTCGAACGCTGGCCACACCGAAGCGAACTTTAGGCGTCATTCACCAGGTTGAGTAGTCGGGGCTTATCGGATTGAAAGTCAGGCCCGCGGCATAGCCAGCACGGGAACCGAACTGTCGCTGGACCCGCAGTTTCGCGCAAAAGTATCATTATTTTTAATTATCAAATGCCCACCATCACGAAGAGGCCGCGTACGCGCAGCGAAAAGCGATAGAAGCCGGATTATCGCGCGGTCTGGCAGCCGTTCGCACGGTCCCTTGTATCGATCGGTCCCCAAAGCGTTCGCTAAACATCGTTCCAGCGAGCACGAGAGCGGCTCGGTTCCGTCGGTTTTTGGCGCATTTTCAGCACAACTGTCAATCGATAGCTAGCGAACCGTGTCTAATGAAGCTTTCAGCGGCAGCCACAGCAGCAGCAGCAGCAGCAACAGCCCGGGACTCGGAAATATGCTCACATGTCTCCCAGGCAGCGGCGAGTATGTATCGGCACCGGCACGGCCCGGTGCGCCCGCGAATGGCTAGCAGATTCGAGATAACGCAGGGTGTGGTTCCAACCGGTGAAAGAGCCACACACACACACACGCAGAAGGAAAGTTTGCCCCAACGGGGAAAAAGCATCCGCCCCGGTGGATCGTACGCACCATCCCGTACGCGTCCGTTTCGTTCGTTTGTTCATTCATTTGGTGAATTGAAAAACATTTATTTGCTTGCAAGCCCCGCGTTGGAAGCACCGGAAAATGGCATTTTGGGTGGGGGAAGGGCGGAAAAAGGCGATGTATGGAAGCCACCCTAAACAGGGTAGCGCCGCGCGAGCGAAGGAAAATCACTTGCCCTCCCGGCAACAGGGTGCCTGGCGATAACCACTTTGAACGAGGCTCGACGTTTTTGGGTGCGCCATTCGCAGCTGCACGGAAACTCGAATGCGCCCGTGGGAAGGACCACATGGGAAAGCACCCCGTACACGTTGGGAACGGAAACGAAAGAGAGAATGCGAGCAACAACGACAACAACATAAAAAAAAAACGAAATAAATTAATCGAATGCGCTCCCTTTACGGTTCCTGCACGGCCACGCTCGATGACAGATCGAATCGAAATGGTTTGGCTCCATTTGATGGAACCGTCCGCAACAGCCGATGCCCTTTCGAGCCGATCTGAACATTAGTCTTCGCTCGAGCGCAGTCGAACGAAAGGGACCTTTCGCGGGTACAAAAAAAAAGAGGAGAAAAAAAAGGAAACACGCTTCAGGCCGTGGCTATCCTCTGGTACGGGAGCCAATTTCCAGGCGGGTTTGTTGTACGGTGCTGTGGTTGCCCGTTTTGGGGGCAGTTTTCGTAATAGTTATAACTTATCGACAGATTGATAAATGTTCACCTCCCCCCTGGAGGTACTGG
Source organism: Anopheles nili (assembly GCF_943737925.1). Lineage (NCBI taxonomy): Eukaryota > Metazoa > Arthropoda > Insecta > Diptera > Culicidae > Anopheles > Anopheles nili. The sequence continues at coordinate 24,696,245 of NC_071291.1, forward strand.
ATTCGATTCGGACCCATCGGCAACTCCGTCAATCGGTACCGTTGACACCGAGGAAGGACTTCCTGGAGTGGGGCTGTTGCTGTACTGCCACGTGGAAAAGCCACCAAAAGCCATGGAACCCGAGGCGAGTAAAATATGCCCGGTGGGGTTTTTTTTTTCTCACTCTCTCAGTTTCTCCCCACCAACGGTATTGTTACTACGGTCGTTTGGCGTTACTTTCCTTTGCCCGCACGGTCACCATCCGGTTGCCAGAGCCATGATGATGACGCAGACCTTGACGTGGGTGTCGTGGACGGGCGAATGCTTATTCATCATTTTTGCCACAAATAAACTTACGCATCTACCGGCGTCGGCGAGCGAGCCCACACAGTTCACAGCACGCACGCAGTGAAACGAATGGTTCACGTAATGAAACGACCGCTGGTCGCTTCCCGTGCTGATTGCGTGGAAGTCCTAGAGCCACTGTTGGTTCCACCTTCTGGAAAGGGAACTGGAGTGGTGTGGTGTCGTTGATTAAAAAGCAAAAAAGAGCATGATCTGCACCAAGCAGCGAACCGAAACCGGAGGTCGGGCACGAAATTCATTGCCTCGATCCGGCGCTAACGTACCCGGTGGTGATTTATGCGAAGCAGATCGATAAAAGTCACAGTTCTTCGTTGCTGGTTGGCTTTGGGGGATGGGTTTGATGACAAATTTCCTAAATTGAAAGGCGTCCTGGTGTCTGGTGCGAAGGCAAACGTTCACCGGCGGTGGTCGCGTGTGCCAAATTCGTCAATGTTAATGGGGCTACAAATTTTTAAAACACATCAGATATGAAGTATGGCGAGACTAGCGCTCATTTGACACGTCCTTTCGGTTGTAACGTAGGTGGTATAGGTTTGTTAGATAGATAAATCTGTTAATCTAGTAGCTATCTTTGTTTGGCACGTTTAGAACAAAATGTGAGATATGATTTCGATTCGCCGGTTTATTTAAAATAATCTGTATTGAATGCTGACTTCAACTAATCATGTGTTGAGTAGTTTTATTTGCTATCAAACTCGTTCATGCCTAGGAAACCATGTGTTTTTGGTAACATTCTTCATTGCAAACAGCGAAAACACCTTCTTGGTGCTGAACGAGAGCATATCCTAGCGCTCGAATCGTTACACCGCTCAAAGAGACAATGCCACATCTTGAGTGATCCCTGCAGAGCAAACAGCGTGGCACTAAAGTCGAAAGCAGCATATGCACGTTTACGGCAGCTATACTTTGTTACGAGGCCTGTTACTTCATACGATTGCCTAGGGAATGGGTATTCTTCTCCTGCGGGCAACCACAACCGACCGGGCAATCGTGTGGTTGCGCAAGAGGGAAGAATGACAGAACCGAAAAAGGCGTTTAAGGACCCCATCAGCCAGCGTGTTCTACGGGCAGTAGCCGACGTGACTGACCTCAAACGAAACCCACACACACACACGGGCAGTTAGGTGGCAAACGCAAGGACACGACATACTACACTATGATTATTACCGCTTTGACGAAGCAGCAAAACCAGACGGGTATCGGGTAGCCGGACTCTGGTAGAGCTCCCTAGCTGCCATAAACCCTAGCTAAATACACCCATTGCAGCCGACGATCCTTTCGGTGGCGTCAGACGGTGCTGCTGTTTTTTTTACGATGGTCTCAAATAAACAAGTTATTAAACAATTTTCGTGTTATTAATAGTGCCTGCCGCTCGGGAGGCCTCGAGCATCTTTATGGGGCCACATAAAAACACCATAAAAATTAGGATATGTTACAATTCGTCCTAAACTACGTCCCACCTTACCACGTCGATGGTTGGGCTGGACACAAAATTAAGAGTGCACCCCAAAACGGTGCCATATTTCTGATCGGGGTCAGGGCTTGTTTGGCTAAACTGTACGCCGTCATGGTGAAGGAAAAATGTGAGCAAAAGTTTTCACACTCACTGCATGCTTTTGTGTTGCTCGTACAATTGCAGCTTTTTATGCCAAGTGCCACGTACCATTGCCGATCGTCCTACCGGACGCATAATCGTTTTGGTAAACCAAATTACCATCCGGCATCCATCACGGGTCGGGTGTGGTCGTGATTCGAAACCCGTGACGCAGCGGCCGGCAGGATAAATCTCCGCCCGATGCCCGCGAGCACATTCCAACGCACACTTAGACGCGTGCAGTCGGTGTCGGAAAACGTCTCTAAGCAAAAGTAAACACAAACAAACCGCAAAACATCATCCCACCAGCGGCTGAAATGAGCGCCGCGTTGCCATGGCGAAACAAAAACATACAAAACCCGAGAGAGACACGCTGCCCTTTTGCCGGTTTTCCACGCGGAAGGAAGGTTTTTCTTTCGGGGGTTTTTTTTTCTCCTTCACCCAGCAGCCACATCCCAGCATCCGATCCATAAACAGAGTCTAAAATCATTTTTATGTTCACGCATAATGGCACCTACCCTAAACCAATACGCCGGGACGCCGGGACAGACGTGGCCGGAGGCCGGGTGAGTGATTGGTGCGAGGCGCTGGCAAGCAAAGTCAAGCCAGAAAAGCCAACGCAAGGGATCCCCATTCTTGGCAGTGGCTCCTCGCTGGCGCCAAAAATAAAGTGGTGATGAAATATATACGGCTGCCGGATTGCGCACTCACAGCGGGCCCAGGCCAGGCCAGGCTCGGGACGCAATGGACTGCGGGGGCGTCCCGAGTTTTACATTCTCTCTCTCTGTCTCTCTCTCTCATTCTGGTACTTTTTATCTATCTCTTTCTCTCTTTTTCTCTTAATGCGCTGGGTTTTTTTACGATTTCTTACTCGAATAACGCAAGATGCGAACGGAAAAACCGCACCACACTTCGCCCGCACGTTATATTTTCATAAGTGAGGATGGGCTTTTTACTGATATGTTTGATATTGCTGGCTGGTGGCAGGCAATGGTGCGTTTACGGGTCAACGCCTTAGGCTGCTACACTTCCAATCGTTCCGAGATTCCCTTTCCTTTCCCGCCAGTGCCGGGCAGATGTCACGAATCCGTACGATGGAGACGCCTGGTGGCTGGTGGCGCTTGCGAAGAATCCGCGGTTGGTGGAGTTTGAAAAATAGATGAAATTATCAATACCATTTGCAGCATTTGACAGTTCTGCTTTTCTGTTTGCCTTTCCAAGCTGGTGGATGCGCTTGACGTTTCGAGCATGAATATTTCACTGGCCCTATCCGCAACGAGACGCGACAATGGTCGAAGGTTCCCGTGAAAGCCACGCTGAAAAATCGATCATATCCAGCCGAGAAGCAGCGACCCGTACGAGGGCGCGTGTACGATGGGAAAGAGGCTTAAGAAGAGAAAACACTCAACAGCTTTTCAACGTGCCGTATTGACCCATACCGAAGTGCCTTCCGGGCAGTTTGTTCGAAGGTGTCGCTGGTTGCACGAGAAATTGTATAGAATGTATGGTGTGAAGCTGTACCGGCTAACCTGCGGCTACTTCCTTCGGTTCGGATTTAGCACACAATCAAACCTTTCGTCAATTTTGGGCGAACGAATCATTGAACCAAAGGCCACACAAAGACACCATCGAGTCGGAAAGGCGAGCGAAAATAGAAAGCGACACAGAGTGCGAAGCTTGCGGAGTGAGTTTATGATACCGGAGTGTGATGCCGGAAGTGTGGGTGATGTGTGATTGGAATGGTGAAACCTGTAAAAATTCATTCGACCCAATAGGCACGTGAGCTTTTTTCGAGCCCATTGGTTGAACAAATCAACAGCAGAGGAAATCACGTTGCGAAAAGAAATGGAAATAACCACGAGCTGATTGTATCACGATGAATTGCTGTGGCTTGGGTTTTCATCGGTGTTACGTGAGTGTTTTATTTGAAAACCCACAACACACGAACCAACCGATGACAAATTGAAGAACATAGCACATCATGAATTGCTATTTCCAAACACAAATCTGCACCACAGAAAAGGTGGTGCTGTTTTGGAATCAGTTGCTCAAAACTGAGCCGCTACAAGATTCCTTTTCATAATGTGCTGCGTGGTTTCCATCACAACACTCGTGTAACAAATCCACACACTCCATCCATGCCCTTGTGCTGGAAATAGTAAAATTAGAACAATGCCGCATTTGACGTCCCTTCACAATGGCATGTAAATTAGGCTCAACTCGCCCGAGCTACCATTGTAATCAAATCCGGCCCTGAATCACAGTAATCTCGGCTCGTCTTGCCACCGGTTGCTCTGCCCGGGGAGGGCGGTGCTCATATATCTAATGATCAAACATGTGTACCAATCGGCGATGAACAACAAGTTCATCCATCAGAAAACAAAGGCGGGTGGGCGTCGGTGTAGTAAACATCGGTACCCAACCACCCACACACTCGGTGCCTCTTGCTAGCTGAACGTGTTCGACTTTTCGCCTGCTCGCATGTCAGCGTCGTCGTGATGTCAGCCAAAATTTGCCACACATATTTCGCCATTAGTCAGCTCGTGGCCGGGAAAAGGATGGTGGGCTCGGATTGTCAAGCTTACCCACCCGTTCAAGTTAGCGGCGCCATATCGCGGAAAACCAGCTCCAGCCTGCGCACGAGATGCCATTACTACGCGGAGACACATTGTCTGGGAGTCGTGGGCATTTGCCCTACTATCGGTCGGGGACCCAATTCCAGTGGGGTTGGTGGGTTTTTTGGGAAAACAATGCGACATGATACTAAACATTACCCACGCGGCAACAGACGAAACATAACAGACACACATTCGATCCGATTGGCATGCCATCGAAACGGCATGGCTCATCGTAACGGAATCCGGCACGCTAGAAGAAGAAGCGCAGGAAATAGAGCAGACGTTACGGAAACCCCGTACGCCCAGAAACCTGAACGTCAGATAAACCGATGATGAGCGGTTAACTTCAGCTGATACGCTCCATCGCTGAGGTCGATGTTACTGCGCCGTTGCCAGTCACTGGTGGCATGTTATCGGTATCATCTCGAAAGCTCGTATTATTTGCTTTTAAATGCATTTTACTTTTCCGGCAAGCAACGGTCGAACGACGTGTGGTGGGATTCGGCGCTTGCTAATGTTTTTTTTGTTGCCATTGTCCCAACTTAGCCACAAACCAAAGCAACTTTATCTGGACCACCGGAAGCCGTGTTGTGTTTGGTTCGCTATTTATTTTCACCCGCTCAATCTTGGGCTCTAGTGAACGCAATTTGCCTCACGATCCTTACGGATCGAAGCTCCCTAGCGTGCCCCGAGGGAATCATTTGCCATCATTCGGTCACGGCTGTTTCCAATCACTGACAGTTGATGGTTTTCCTATTACACTTCCGAGTGCCTTTTGGCGTACTAGCCGTGGCCGATGGTGAACGAAGGGTGGCATTCTTTTTGCTGCGTTTTTTTTTGTTTTGTTTCGCTCTTCTATGCGCGCAGAAACCCCTTACCAGGCACTCCGGGCTGCGGCCAAGACACCCAATCATTCAACTTCATTGTTTCGCGCTAAAATTCCCACCATTCCTTCCACATACACACCCACACCCACACACATGACACGTGTGGTGTTACCGCAGGGAAAATATTACACCCTCCACCAGAGCAAGCTTTTAAAGAGCCACAAAATAAAATCAAATCGGCCGCCAGGGAACACTAGACCAAGCAACCCGCCGGTTCTTCCGGCAAATGGATACGTTTTCCGTTCGAAGCATAAGGTGGGGGCGTAAGTTTCGTTAGCTGATGGTGGTGGCTTTCGATGGTAGGCGAGTGTCGAGTGGCAGCAAGATTTACACACCATCTCGTTACAGAAACCCCCACCGGATGAGCCCAAAAGGCCTATCGGAACCTTCACGGCAATCACGGCGTAAAGAACCCGGGGAAAACGAGCGGTGGGTCTCGAAGGAGCCGTACTTTCTTTTTAGGATTTTGGCAGCAAAATGGCGGTGAGCCGTGTCGAGGTATGATCGTCACTCGTGCCTGCCCGTTCCCGACCGGTGCAATGATGATGAGAGTGATGCGAATGATGATGCCGGTGATTGGGAAGGTTCTATCGGTTTAACCAGACTCTCGGCTTGGGCTTTGGGAGAAAGCAATAAATTTTACAATCCCTCCCGGGACGCGGAGTAATTTGTTTTCCAGCTTCCACCGCGTTGTCCTTTTCCACACCGGAATTTCATTTGAAGGACAAGCCGATTCGATTCGCTACTCTCGTAGCTCGTGTGTTTGCGCCTAACGCGAACATGTGAGCAGTAGTTTATTTTCTCGAGCCATTTTAGCACACAAAAGAAGCAGCTGGGCATAGCACAATGCACAAATTGATTTTGGGCGATAAATGCCACTTTCATATTTCGTCATCCAATTTCGATCCAGCGGGATGCGATTATTCTTCCACCTTTTATGACCCGCCCCGGTGATACAAAAAACAAGCGACACTCGCGATAAATTAAACGAATTTCCATGCAAATACTCACGCCCGTATATCACCGTCCGTCGGTGGGGAATTTACCGTACTATCGATTTTTCGATTGTTTTATATCTCCCACCCTACTACTAGTGTGGCTCTCAAGCAAACGCCAGGTTTCACCCTAGCCTGCCAACGGCTCATGCGTGTGGGAATATCAATTATTGCCGCTACAAAACACGCATTTACAGGAGCGCTGATATGTTGCGGCAACAAAACGTTTCGCCAAACCAAATTCATTCACCGTTTGTGGACCACCTGCTAAAATGCAACCCACGTGAGTGCATCTAATGGGAAGAGCATCGGGAAAAAAAAACAAGCAACCAAAAAAAAGAAGAAGCTCCACGACGCACTCTTTTTCTCCCACTCCCATTCTGCCAAGCTGTCATGATTGGGGAGCGTGCATCATACCGGTTCCATGCCGTTTCGCACGTCTAGCGCGGGAACAAGTACATTTGAATGTAAATCTATGTCTATGATTTATTCGCCGTCATCTATTTGCACGGTCATCCCGTGTACGGTGATGTACCTTTTTTCTTTTCGCTTTTTGTATTTCTTCTCGCCCACGCTTCAAACAGTAACCATCACGTTCGCCAGCCAGCCTTGGCCGCCGTGGACTCGTCCTTTTCACAAACACACAAACACCCGGCCTGGTAGCAGTGCGCTGCTGCGTGGAAAACGCCAACGAAATCAACATCAAGGCTCGAACGCGCTGCGCCGCATGGGCTGCAAACAAAACGAGGCGAACTAAAATCCAATTCTAGTGCCCTGTGTGGGTTGAGCGCGTATTGCTCCATCGGATTGGCATCGACACTGCTGCAAATAACTGCGTTTTGCAGCGCAGTTTACCGTCCGGGAGCTGTCCCCTTTTGTGGTGCCGGCCGATGGTTGATGCATTCGACGGACAATGGCGGGGTAGAAAAATCAATTTGTCATCAAGCAAATTCAATTCTCGTCCGATGCGGGGCAGAATTCAAATAAATGCATCACCGGACGCCCGGAGTGCACTTTATGGGTTGCGGGCCTTTGGGAAAGGAAAAGCACCGGCGAACCGGAGGTGTTTGATTTTTATGGCGCGCGAGGCACAAGTACTTAAAATCGATTTATCGCCGAGTCACGAATGTGTTGTACAAAATCTTAATTACCGTACTGGGCAGCGTTTGTTTTGTTCGCTCTTTGTTTGCCGTTTGCTTGTTAAGCGCACGGAGCTGCTATTTCAATCAAGCGTTTCCGGCAGTTGCGTCAAAATAGTTGCAGTGAGTTTGGCTTTTTAATCCTTTGATGTCATCACTCAAAGGAGTGCTTCAGCGCGGCACTTATTTGAAATGATATTGCTAGCGCAAGACACTTTACGAGCAAGTAATTGCTTCTCGCTGCTGTAATGCGATGTACTACGAGAGCTTTCGTTTTTTTTTTGTCTTCTAGCTTCTCATCACTAATATCAACCCCAACTTTGTAAAAACGCCGTTCGAATGAACGACGAAGGGTCTCAAGAGGGCTTACAATATTACCACTTCTAGCGACCAGTTCGAAATTAGTCAATATCTCCCTCGTTAATTTAACAACCCATTGCGTCGCGTTCGAAGCAACCGCGGCTGTTTGCGCGTTCCTTTGGTGCACGACTATATTTTCTGTTCCTTCTCCCTAGTGAGATCCTATCCTGATTCTAGACTGCCACGAAATGCATGAGAAGGTACGCAGCGATACTGCGGATTCTTCTAACCGTCCCCAGCTCGCTGTGCTCTCCCGCGGGATAAACGGCCCGAGTTCGTGACCGGTGTAGTAAGAGCGAACTTCCACCGTCGGCTTGGCTCTATAACGGGAATGAACGGCTTTCCGTAACGGCACAAAACAGAGACAGTACCCATCGGGTGCCGGAAAATCATCACCGGACGCTGGTACTCCAAGCGGATGAATTGACGCGAGGCGTTCCTAAGGACAGATTTTCCGCGAAGGAATGGTCCAATCCGTGGAAAGAATCACAGAAGTGGAAAACTTGCTCCAACCTTACTCAGTGTGCTATACCCGTGCCTGGCTTCATTTATTTTCTCATCCCGCATCACGCGATTCTCCAAAAGGACTCGATCTTCACATGGCTTGGGTAGAAAACTATTGGCGCCCCTTGCAGCACGAGCACAAGGAACCGCGTACCACTCGCCTGATGTTCCTGTTGCAGCTCGCTCGAACCAATCGAAAAGAGATGAAGAAAAATGAAGCCGAGCTAACACTCCAGGGAGCAACAATAACAATTCGCGTCGAGTGAGCGAACGGTGTGGCGTGGGCGAGGTAAAAACCAGCTTATTCGAGAAAAGAAATTGTAGCACTCCATATGAAAGTAAGGAAAAGAGAGAGAGAGATCGCAAGGACAGCACCAACGGGGCGCAAAATGTGTATTTATGATTTGTCGGCTAGTTTATGCTGCTAGAAGTTCACTGAAGACCGCGCTAATTCCCCGATCTTATCTGGTAAAATATGACGCTAGCAATACGTCGGGCGTTTGTTTCCGTTCGCGTACGTTCGCGTCCTTCTACAGGGAGCTTGTTGGGCTGTCAATCGAGCCCGGTTTGGGTGGTTTTTTTTTGCACGCGACCACTTTCTTTGCAATCGAAGTAGGCAAGTGAGAGTTTCCACACCGGCTCGAAAAGAGTGGCAACTTACCTAAAACCAGCATCGGATGTGGCGCCATTTCACAAGCCTTATTACCGCTCACGAACCTACAAAATGGCATCATCGATCGAGGCACTTGCACCCGGATCCATTTCCATCCACCGACTTCTCAACGGGCATCACTCAACGAGCGCAATCCGGTGACGATGAAAGCACAAACCGTCGGCGGGCGATGAAACTACACGAAGGACGTTCCCAGTGGCGTCAAAACGGTCCGAAGCAACATCTTGCCCTAGGATTGCCCGAGCCAGATGAACGACCGCTGATAAGCGAACGCCATCCGCTGCGGGCCCTCTGCCGATGGAGTAAGGCGAGATGAAAGCCTACTTAGATGGCGACGCATCGACGAAAAATATGCTCGTCCCAGACAAAGGGCACCGTCGTGCGGTCGAAGGGCCGATATGGCGTCGAGCGGTTGGTTGGTGGCACAATCTCGCAATTCCCAGCTCGCTAGTACCGGGATGCGAGCGCTCTCGAAACTATACCGCTTCAGAGTCGCAAAAGGCGCAAAGTTTATTAGATATTAGAAAAGTTTTGCTCCCTCCTTTGCCGGAGCAGTTCGAGCACCAGCAGGCTCTGGTGGCTGCCCTTTCGACAGCCGAACCAAACCCACCCCGTTTGGGTGACGAGCGGGAGATTTACTTCACCTCGGTAAGTACGCCGGAAGCGCCAGTGTCTCCGTGCGCGCTATCGACGATCCGGGGCCTGGGATGCCTCGCTTTGTGTCGATGGAAAGTTTACTCGTCGACGGTCGCAGCAACCCGCTGGGAAATGTGCGAAAGTGAACGCGCAGCAAAGCCCGCGATATCGTTATCACTGGCAATAATTATGCTAAGCGTGGATAAAAGTTGGGGTGCGTTAGTATTTCTTTCTTTCTTTTTTTTTTGCTGTTCCATCCCACCATACGCATTGAGAGGGGCCATTTTTACTCTTCTTTTTTTTTTTTTTTGCAGCTCCTCGACCCGAGGGTAGCCATTAATTAGGTCGGTGGTTGTGCCGGGAAAACAAATGATTATTCCCTTTGAAGATGGTTATTTCTGGCGCGGATTGCGAAGGCACGTTGACGTTGAAGCTCGTTAGCTCGGCAGCGCCGATGAGATCATGGAACCTTCTATCTTTGTTTTTTTTTTTCGTGTGTCTTTTTTGCCGCGCGTTTGTTTATTAGTGAAGTGAGGCAGTGGCGTGAAAGTTTTCTGCATACCAAACCAGCAACGACAATGTACCAGCAGCAGCAGCAACAAATGCTCTTGAGAGATGGACAATGGCGACATGACGAACACCGGCAGCATTGGTGTGGAATTTTGAGCTCCATATTATACCCACCGGACCGGATTGTTTCTCCCGCTGGGGCGATCTGCTCGCCGTTCGCTGTTGATTTGGCATAATCTGGAAAACAAACCGAGCTGGCTTGTTTGTTATGAAAGCAATTGAGGCGAGCCATTTTGGAGCGTGATAGCAAGAACCGAACTTAACTTTGCAATTGTTGGCACCATCCACCCGGCTCGGAATGGAACGCAGTTATTCACAGGTTCGGGTTTCTTTTCCATTTCTCGTCGGTTTCCGCCTCACCATTCCCAACCGCACATTCATTACCCGCGACACGTTGGCCTGACGCTTGAAGGTGTCCAGTTTCGGTGGGAGCGTTTAATTTCGAGCATGGAAATGCAAATGACCAGCCAAACGCCACCGGGCACCGGGCTCCCTGACCAAGCACCCGGGAAAAACAAATATTTTCATTAATTTCAGATCGTTATTCTCGGCCAAGCACTTTCCGTTAATTTCAAATGGGATTTGGTCATCGAAGCGACACAAGCCAAAACCGTAGGCGACATTTTGTCTTCGTTTTGCGCGCGTGTGTCTGTGTGGGGGGGGGGGTGTTTTTTTCCCTCCACAGCAATGTTCCTTTCTTTCCCGAGCATTCTGCTCCTTGCGATTCGCCCCATTCGGGTCGGTGGCTTTAGTCCGTCCGCTCGAAGCCGGATGTCGGTGTGTTTTCCTTCCGATGTTCACCGTGTTCCATTAGCTGCCGCAGGAAAACACGTAGCGGGGAACAAGCGCACGGAGCCCAAAGCCGTGCGCGTCGAGGGAAATGAAGTCCCTTATTTTTCTTTGGTTTTAATTTTCAACTGTGCAATATGCAGCGAGCCGTAAATTTCCCACCGAACGAGCAGTTGTCGGATGGTTCGTTTTTAAGAATTTCATCTTCCGGCTGCCATTGCGCAACCGTGCGCCTCTCGCTCTCGCGCTGCACACGCAAATACGTGAGAAGAATTGCTATCGCGGTGGATGCTTCATGTGCATAAACTTTCAACGTTATTGCTCCTCACGGTCGGACGCTCTTTAATACAATATAGCATCGTTTTATTGTAACAAAAGCTCTCGAAAAATAGTGGGAAAGAAAATGTCGCTCGATATTATGCAGCTTTCCTGCGGCTCTTATAATCGTGATCGTGCTTCAATTCATTATCAATTCCTCGATATTCCTCTCTGAAACTCAAACTTATGAAAAGCATACTTTTCCCCGTTCGTACAACGAGACAATTATAGCAGATAAATTTTCATTCTCTTGCTCTCCGTTTTCCATGCCGGTGGGGATAAAACAGCCATAAAGTTCGCCTTCCTTCTGAGGCAAACAAAACAAAAACTGTATGAATTGAAGACTATTTAGTACCCAGCAGTACCCAAAAATGGACGAACAAAGCGTTGAGCGGTGAATCGAAATCGTTTCCTGAATGAAAAAAAAAAACAGAAGCACAGACCCGAAGGCTGTTACTTCCTCAGGGCTGGCTTAAGGTTGGCTCGGTGTGTCGGCTATCCACAGTCGGATTGGAATTAATGGGCCCTGTAACGCGGGCGTTCGTGTGGGCGTTCGGACACTCGAGGTTATAGTAATTCTTTCCACAATACAGGGGATTTGCAGCAAAGTGGAGATTGATTGTGGTTGGCTTTGCAGTGAGGCGTAGCACAGGCAAAAACCAGCGCTTTGCAGAGATATCGCATCCCATTTCAATGGTTATTCGAAGAAGAAAAATAAAGCTACTCTCATTGTCTGCGCAAACGAATGTATTGCTATTTATAGTTGCTCATAGTTTCGAAATTGAAAAGGAATTATAGTCGAAACCCAAGCAACTGCCTTTTGTGTCGGCATTCAATTACCATACCGCTAGTGGTTTGAAGTAATTTTTACAATTTTTACTCTTCCAGCACTCGCAGTGTCGCTTCAGCGCTCCATCAGCGTTTGCAGTAGTACAAGTGAAAGATAACGCCAAAAGAAACCATCGTTCCGAACCTGTCACGTGGGCAGCCCCGGGACGAATATAATCCAGCCAAGTTTTCTCATTCAATTTCGCTCGCTGATCCCTTTCATAGTGCAAAGTTTTCTTCCGTGGAAAATATATTTCACCTAGCCTCGGTTCGCGTTCCGTCTATTCTTTCGTTTGCTTTCGCTCGTGCGACATTCCTACTTGCCCATTTCATCCCGCGTTCTCTCGGGGAACCAGATTTAATCCTCACCCTCATTGCGATGCCTCATGAAGTTAATCCCATTCAGCCATTCTCGCCATCCGTTCGTCCCGGTTCTGCACAGCACCCCAGCAGTCGGTCCTTTGAACCGGCCCGATCCTGCGCGCCTTTAGACCGGTGCGAAAGATGAAACCTCGTCACGACCCCGACGCTGTGCGTTCGTCATGTTTGTTTTTGGCTTCGAGGAACTGGCTGACTGGCGCAATGGTTTCTTTGCTACGTTCATCGTCCACACTGGCCTGCTCTAGTAAAAACGCATCTTCATGGTTGCCTGCGCCAAAGCACTAGCAGCCCTACCGTCCGATAACGGTCCGTCGGTTGCCGAGCAAGCGGTTGCCGGCCCGCAGATGCAACTATAACTCACATCCTCCCGCATCATAAAAATAATAATCACAATAATCCTCTTTGAGAGTGTCACGCCGGCAAGGAAGAAGCAGCAGCAAAAAATGGTCCCGAGAGGAACACAGGAACGGCAATTGCTGGCACCAACTGACCCACGCGGACGTGGTTTAGTACCCCAATCTGAGCCGGCACGGAGCCGGACGCTCGAAAGGAGGCGAAACGAAAGTAAAACGACAACCATAAAAATAACATTCCTTTCAGGCCAAATTGCGGGGGACGAACGAACGGCTTCACAATTGTAGAATCTCGGCCAGCACGGCTACTCCGGGAAAGTTGCTCCGTGTGGTGCGATGGAAATTCCCATCCCCGGCCCAGACGTGTGCATCGAAGGGTGTGCACAATGCGCTGGATGCGCTGGCTGCAAGAAAAGGGATTTATCGTGTAGAACGCGAACGTGCGCTTTCCCGCTCGCTCGGAAGCGGAAGTGAAGCGGCTTTGAAGCCGAGCAGTTTCTTTCCGTGTGGGTGTGTCCTTTAGTCGGTCGCGCGAAGATGGTCTGCGGAAAAATGCTCTCCTTGCCGGTGCCGAGACAAGGCGGTACTTGGACAGCGTTCACGGAACAGTCGCCGAAAGGCGCCCGAGTTTTTTGCCGCTTTTCAAGCACTTGGAAGGCCAAGTTTCGCTTTGCGGGTTGCTCTTTAACTGGTTCTGCTTGCTCCGCGCCGGTACCACACCACAATGAACCAGCCACAACCAGAGAGAGAGAGAGAAAGAGAGAGAAAAAAAACTAACCGAGCTTTTCAAAATGAACACAGTGCATAATTGAAGGTGGTGGCTCGACCTGGAGAAGCGCGAACTAGAACTAACCGAGACACCTCGATTGGCGTTGGTGCTGTGGTTTTGCCGCTGTAAATGCACCTCTGGGTGCATTTGTCCAGTAGTGGTGTAATTCGAGGGTATGAAGAACTGAAAACGAAGGCAAAAAATGTACTACCAAAGACACGACCAGATCCAAGATGGATGGACAGACGGCCTCCAGCACCGGTTGGGATTGAGTCAAAGGTGCCTTTCCACTGGTGGTTCTGTCGCCGTGCGCTGATTATACATTTATCATTCGTATTTCTTCTCTCGTCGTATGCCCTTGAACGCTCCTGAAAGTTGTGCTCGTTTGCAATGGCCACTTTAGTAGTATTGGGCAGTACTTCTTCACCTTATAAGTTGCATTAAACAGTTCACCCACAGCTGCACCACGTAAAAGGTTTGTGTACAATTTTAAACACGTCAACATATCCGAGAACGTGAGATGCCGAAGATTGTTTCAAGTGATGATCGAGAAAGGCAGACCCTTTAGTGGACAAAATATTACGTGGAAGGTCACATCGCAAAACGAGTGTCCAACAACCACGCCTGTATCCAAAAATGCATTCCTTCACGGTGCAATCCGTTGCGCAGCACGACACACGGAAATGAATTCATGCACGAGCTCATGCCAGCGTAAACATCGACCACGTTGTACCCCAATTTCCGGAAGCACTCTAACTGCAGCGACACCGTTACCTGGTCCGAAGAATGCCATGGTGGTCTCACTGCAGGAGCATTTTTGCAGGAACCATCCATTTTTTTCCACTGCACCGATTTCGGAAACGCACACGTGGCGCACAGTGCTACCAAAATCGGAGGAAAAAAAAGTAAAACAAACCACACCCAGCGCTGGACGCTAAACGTGGCCTTCAGTGGTCATGGCCCTACATGCATGATGGGCGAAAGTCGTATTGTGCCATTTTAGTAAGTGAAAACGTTACAAAACATCCGCCCAACGGCGCGCGCCAGGTGAACGGAACGAGCGCCCGCGTGCTGTTGTTGTTGACGGTGTGGCCCCGTTTGGCCGTCTGCTGTTAATGATGTTGTTCGACCTGTCCGGGCTTCGGCCATTGTTGTGTTTTTCTTCGCCGAGGCTTCCTCCTCCGAGGGCCCGCTTTTCCGGATTTACATTGTGACTTTTCCATCGAGCGGGCTTTCCGAGCGGCCGTCAGCGACCGTGCTGGCGTGGGAAGGCGTCTTTGTTATGCCGCTCGCAAACCCGTTTGAAACTGTAAAATAGGATTACATTTTAATCCCCTGCACTATGCGGGTTTGCGATAATCCGCTGTTTGCGATGGCCCGCACACAAAACACAAACACAACCGTCCTCGGTGCTGGCACGGATGGGCTCCGGCCGGTTGAGGATCCATCCGTGCCAACTCCACCACACGGCGTCGGGCGCAAAGAAGAGAAATTGCAAAAATAGAACAAGAAACTTAGCAGCGAAAACAAAAAACAACGAAGAAACAAATAAGCGGATGGATGTCTCGAGCTTCAGCTCGATTGGTGGCGCTAGCTCACCCGGGTTTCGGGCGAGAGATCCTTTCCTGCTTTTCTGTGGGCAGGTATTACCTGCGCTTTTAATGAAACCGGACTTTAATTACGCTGAAAGGAAAATACTGTCCCGAACCGAGGGAGGGGTGGGGCCCGAGCGCGAACTGAATCTATGGCTTCCGGTGGATGAATCTTCATTTTCGCATGTTAATGAACGATTTCGATAGGTTGATGAAATGTAGCACCGGCCAGGTGAGGCGAGTGGGCGCGTTCCAACCGCGGGAGAAATTAAAATGGCTCCCGGCGCACGGAACGTGCAGACTTTGTAGCAAGGTGTTTCGGTTGGACTGCAAATCCCCGGGTGAATTATGGCATCCGTTAAGTAATTTAGTGCCCTTCCAAGCACAATGTGAAGAGACAGAGAGAACGAGAGCCAGAGAGAGAAAAACAGCGAGACAGAGAGAAAGAGAGAGAGAGGAAATGTATTACACCACGTTCGAAAAGACAAGCGGCGGCGGTATGGACATAAACTTTCCTGATTGTAGAATGTAAAATCGAGACGCTTTACGCTGCTCAATGGCATTGCAATATGAAGAACCCTTTGGCCTTGGCTGATGTGAGCAATTTCGGAATTTGAAATACGCAATTAATGGACGACCATTGAGGAATTCGCGAAAAGAAACCATCGTCTTCATTCAATCGGGCTGAGAACCGCCTCAAATCAATTATCTTTCAGCGCTATTTATTACCTTTGCTTTTCCCTTTTCCAACACTCACCAACGAGTCGCTTTCGAACCGTGGCGTTGTGAAATTGAATAATACGGAACATAAATTCGATCGTTTCCTTTGTTCGGGGCGAAAGTTCAACGGGGCGCACAATGGTGACCCGGCTGGTGGCCACCTTAAAGACCCACTTCAGCGGGCTCATCATCAAATCGCTAGGTCGCTGCGAACTACGTATCGTTCGTTTTCATTACTGCGTCTTTTGCAACGGCAACACCTCGCGCTCCCGTGCTGGCTACCATCGAGGGCCATGGAGTTACTTTTTCACTTGAAAAACTTCTCGAACTTTTCGCCCAAGTCGACAAGTTTCGCCATCGTTCACGGTGCAGCCCAGGCTCGAGCCAGACCGGCCGATGGAGCGGGCCTGCCCAAGTGGGTAAACTTCATTCATACGTCGACGACGCGAGCGAGTTTCCGGCAGCAATTTTTGTCCACGCCACCACGTTCACAGACCAGCAGAAATATCCCACTGTGTGAACGAAGCACTCGCCGACCCAAGGTGACGATACGATGCCGTGCCCGGTGCATAAAGGATGCGCCGTTTTCCGGGCCCACGGTGCACAATAGGCCTGTAAATTTCACTTAATTACGTTGTTATATACAAATTAATTTAGTTATTCATCTTGCACTTTTTAGCCTTTGCGAGCACGGGTTGTGCCGGCGAGAAGCTACAAAGCGCCCGGACACTGCGCCCTCAAACGTGCCCGTGGACTGCCGAGAAGTTCGCTACAGGAGGCAACGCGTCCAGCAAGCTCAAGCACTAGCACTCCTGCTATCTTCATGTGTTCTCGTCGGAAAACGGTGCTCTGAGCACTTGCTGGGTTCAGAAGCCAGTTCGTACCATGTGAAGCTGAGAATGGATGGTGCATCAGCATAAGCCACCAGGCGCCTCCATCAAACCCGTACGAGAGCAAATATACCTCCTCCTCAGTAGGCTATGCTTGATGAAAAGCTCACTATGTATGTGGTAGAAAAAAAACCACCCGCTCACACGCACACACTGTTTGCAATTTGCGTAGAGTCAGTCAGATGCTATAATCACGTGTAGCTTACGTCAAAACATAACATATAGCGACGCGAATTATTGATAATAATAACGCCATTCACGCTCAACGCTAGTAGGCAACGATTACAAAGTTTGATTTATTTTTTCCATATTCTATTCAACGCTAAGCAACCCTTTCGTGATTATTTCAAGAAGTCTGCTCTCTTCAGCTCGTCCCCCAGTACCATGCAGCGAAGAAAGAACGCAACGTTTCAATCCCATAATAGAGGGCGCCCTGCCAACCCCGGCCACGGCACTGCACAGCTGACAAATTAATGCGCTTCCGGCTGTGTAATACAATGCTCCCAGAAGTGGGCCACATCCTGTGTGAGCGAACAAAACACACGAAAAAAAAAGGACATTGCAACCATTGTGCCGCGGAGCTCATTAACGTGCCCCCGAGAGCTCAGGACGTGTGTGCTCCGTGTGGCACCGGTTTACTCGCGTCTTACGGTGAGGCGCTGCTCGTCGCCAGCTCACATAATAGCTGCCCGCCGCGAATGCAAACCAACACGGTGACGACCTGGCAGCAGATGGCTGGCGGCAGCGAAATCAAGTAGCAATATCCGCACCAGTGCCTCCGCCCGTGAATCCACCGCAAGACGTACCGGCACGTATGCAAATGCCACCCGAAGGCTGTGCGCGAGTGCCGAGTTGTGTTTCCGCACCGGAAAGCTGCCGGTGCGACGTCACCGACGACGACGAACTGAGCCACATTGTCCTCAAATGAGGTCTCCCATTCCACAGGGTCGCTGGGAGCAACAGTTTTCGCTACTTCGTTTCGAGCCAGACGCGGCCGCACAGAAAGATGAGAATGCTTCTGATTCATTATTAAAAGTGCATTATGCAGGCCAGCAAGTGTGCGCTTTTCTCGTGTGTCGCTATTTATCAGCGTGCCAGGGTGCGTGCGGGTTTCAGTGGCGCATGTCGATGCTGCTGGTCGTGCTGGCTGGTGTGCTTCACCGGGACAAAGTCCGCGAGTACTTTCCATGCAAAATAGCATCCCCCTTTGCAGCGAGCCTTATGCATTCGATCGTTTTTCCTCCACCGAAATGTCACCCGACCCGACGGCGAGATGCTCAACATCCGTGCCGCTGGTGCCGGCGACAACTTGACGTACTTGAGGCGCACTGATGGCGAAAGAAAGGCCCTCTCTGGGCGGTGTAGCACCCTTCGCGTCGAGGATTGCGCTCTTTAGCCGTGCCTTCGAGTGGCTGCTGGCAGCCGGGTTGTATTACAGCATTGTGTACGAGCAGCTTAACAGCTCCACGTGGGACAACAGCATGCTAAAGCTCGAGCGTACCGCGGGATGATGAGCGATACTAAGAGCATCCAAGAGGATGGAAAGCGGTTGGTGTGACGAACAAGACACCGGCCGGCGTAGCATGTGGCCTGGGGAGCAATCGGTTCGTTTATGCTCACGGTGACACTGAGATTGCGGTTGAAAGGTCATCGCACGAGCCGGATGGAGGCTGAAAAATGAACCACTCATTTGATGGTGGCATCTGTCACTGGCGTTAATGAAGCGAGAATAATTGCGGATCAAAATGCGAAAGGCAACAGAGCAGCCATGAAATGAAGCATGCAATTCGAGGCGTTCGATGATCCGACGTGGCTCGAACCTGAATCTTCGATATTTTTTTTTTCGATCATGAAAATAAGCTTCTCCGCAAGTGCACCATTCGATTCGGCACCCGTTAGTCATGTCCGACATCCTTTATCGTTATTAAAAGAATTATAGCTGGCCTGGACAGTATGGGGCGATGCGGCACGACCGAAGCAAGACGCTGGTGTGCGAATAAAGCTACTCCAGTGCAGCGATGAGTTCGCTGATGACTCATTCTGTTCGGCTTTTGGCTAGCAGCACGCAGGGATGTAACTTATCCCGGGCTGACAGCAATAAATAACCGTGGCCAGCCCTCGATTTGCATACATGCAGCAAGCCGTTGCCGTTGCCAGGGTAGCGCTAAAAAATAATTGCACCCGATTGGGTTGGTTCTCGCGCGCTTGGCGCATAGCAAACGGGAAACCCATCGCAAAACAATCCACGGTGCGAAGATGCGGCCAAATGCGAGCCGGTCGAACATCTCAATCCCGGCCACGGTGACGGTTTATTTTCATGCTGTTCTTTATGTGTTTGTTTCGGATAAAAATAAATAAATAAATGCGGTTATACGCTCGTCCCACGGGGTTTACCCCCGACCGTGGCCACTCGCCGCTTGCAGAGTCCTATGGCACGCGAAACGGCGACAACGAACGGGAAAAGCTTTATGAGATATAAGTCCATTTGAAAATGAATCCTTATGCATTAGCGCCATGGGATGCCCGGTTGTGAATGCAGCCCTGGTCGCAGTGCAACGTCCCATGCTGGTTTTTGTCGTCGCTCCAAACGTCGCTCCATTTCGGTGAGTTGTTGTTTTTTTAACGTCCCGCCCGGTTCGCGCAACCTTCATCCCGTTCGGCCTCAAGGATCGTTCCACTTCGTGGTGACCGGTGCGCCACGTTGATTTCCGGGATCGCATAAAACAGCCCGACAACTAGCCGTACATCGGTGGCTCAGCGGTGGCTGGGCCCAGTCGGTGCCCCGTCGTTTCCCTCGCTGACTCTCGCTGACGGGTTGGGTTTAGTAACATCCAAAGACACTCGGCAGGGGACCTCAAAATGCCGTCGAAATCGGATGATGGCATCGTTTGTTTTACGGGTTTCATTTTGCATATCCCGGCGAGGTCTGTGACGAGATTGCAGGCTCCAATGGTGGCGCCTGAGCTCGGTTCCACTGCCGCATGCAGTTAAACCACGGTGATACGGTTGAGTATTAAAATAAAAGTAAATAATTTCCACCATAGCTCTGACGAACATTCGCCATTTGCATATGGGAAGTTTTTCACGCAAAGCGGGCCAAATGATCATCTTAGGTGGTGGACATCATCGCTGTCTTTCAAGTAGCGCGTTGCGATATTGCGAGGGTCTCAAAGTGCGCTCGTCGATCCGAAAGACTTGCCTTTTTGCTTATGAGATAATCTTGCGTCAAGGCCTTTTATTCGCACAAACTTTCGCAACCTTCTCGCTCGCAACAAGCTGACAGCCCTCTGGAGTGTAATATTTTTCGATTCCAATCCCATTCCGTCGAGTCTCACGACACAGGCGTACCCGCGGTGAGATTTATAGTAAAACTACGAGAACGCAAGCATTTAATCTGGGTATTACTTGGACAAACAAAACTTTTGCGACCTCCCATTTCCCAACTCGTGCACGTAGTGGACACAGCCGTGAACTAATGCCAGGGCCTAATTCCGCTGGACATATTGAAGGCAGGTTTTTCCTTGATTGCATTCACCATGGCACCAAACTCACTCGCATCGGATATTCCGATCACATCCGAGATCGATTGGCGAGGGCAAACAAACCAAACGTAAACTTCAAACTAGGCCTTTCGGAGTGAAACGGTTTGTACCTTCGATGGTTCTCCGCCAACCGAAGCGGCGAAGATTCCGGGAAAGCTCTAGTCCACAGTGGCGGCGAGGCGGTCGGAAAAGTTGTCCGTTCGCTTCGAAGAAGCCTCCCACCGGCCAGCTTTTCTCACGTACGTGTAAAGAAACGTTGTTAGTGATTCTTGAGATCTCTCTCCCCCTATCGGTACGTCGTCGGTCTAAATTGCCCTATTGTGGCAGGTTGATTTTCCTGTTCCCAGCTAACCAGCAAGTTCGGCTGGCTGGTTACGAAAAATGAATCCGTTGTAATTGTCTCCTAGTTCTGCACCACGGGTCCAGGCCCTGCCGTCGAGAACCTGCCATGAGTGGAAGGGTCGTGAAGGCTTCATCGGTGACTTCATCTGGCAGCATATTGCCTGGCGGACACCAAATTTGTATGCCAAACACGTTCGGGCGAGATGGTAGAATGAGTACAACAATGATCTCTTGAGTAAATTCAACGGGACAAAGGCAACTTTGTCCACAGCCCAGTGGAGGACTGACCGGGAAGCTGCCCATAAAAAGGACGCAGAAGGAAAAGGCAGCAAACTCGGACGAAAAAGGGTGAATTAGTTTCAAGCCTATTGTTTGCGGCCGTTGGGTCGAGCAAGGAAAAAAATTTGAATTCACCACCCATGCGGTGTGTCCTTACTCGAAGCAAACGTAATCAAATCAGTCCGGATCCACTCGTAGACGGTTTAGTGATTCGGTATGCACCGATCAATCTTGTCCCCTGTATGGGCGCAGATTCTTTTGTGCTGTTGGCATTCCTCGTTACGGGAAACGAGGCCTAAGAAATCGGATGGTAGATAATAATTCCAATTGGCGTACCTTGTGCTGTGGGTATCGTAAAGGGTGAAGGGTTTTTATTACCAGTGCAATTTATTGGACGCTTTCGGCTGCTTGGCGTGTGCTTTTCATCGCAAGCATTATCCTTGATAGGGCGCACATCAACCCACTGTGTTCCCGCTGTGTACTAAACAAAATCTCATAACAATTTCGGTTCGTTCGCCAAAAATATCGCCATCCATCGACCCATTCGCCGTCAAGCATCCTATCTGTTGCCTCGTTTCAAGGTGTACTGACGATCCCGGTTCTTGACGCCTCGTGGGTCCTATCGTCCACAATCTCGCGCCACCACCAGGACGATCCACGTGGGTCCAATTCGCAACCGAATCGCTCGAATCGAGCTCTTTACCGCGGAGGCCAGACCGCTTAATCAGGTGCCTTTTCTGACTTTTTGCTCTCGCTTCTTCATTCTACACTCACGCCAAACGTTCCCGATCGTCCCGGTTCTCGATTCATCAGATTTAATCAGACGATAACTAGTTTTACGGCCGGTTCCCGATCGTTCCGCTCGTCACACATCATGAACGACTCGGTTTCATGTGGTGGACGTGTGCGAACACACAAAAAGGCACCGTGAACATCACCCAACCAGCCGGTGCCGTGGTTTCGGTAGCAATAAAAATTCCGTTTCCGCCCCGAAGAGCGGCGGCAAATGTAATAAAGCCATTATCGATTCCCGATATCGCTCTGGCGTTTTTTTTTCTTTTCCATCGGTTCACTATCCTTCCTCCTTTTTGGCACCTAACCATCTTACTAACGCGCTACCAACGGAACCGATGATACAGATGATAATGGTTTTGGCAACACTTTCGAACATCCGGACCTGCCCGCGCGGGACGATCATCGCAACGTGGGCCCATTCACATGTGTGTATGTGTGTGTATGTGTGTGCTTAACACCCATCGTCGCCTGCTTTGACGTGTCTCTCGCACGTCGTCGTTTCCCGGCAGGACACGGGTACGATGGCGGCACTCACGTAGTCACTTATCAGCGGCGAGACATTTATTTGATCTTTATAGGATCCCGATACTGCGCGATACGATGCATATCCTGTGGGTGATTCTTTCGCTTCGACAGGACGGGAAGCAAATGCACTCCGCAGGGTGCGCCAGCTGGAATCGGGGGAAATTGAAACCTGCATAAAGTCATACATATTTCATGAGCCATTCCAGGCGCTCGCTCGTTCGGGTGCTACACGTTTTTCGCGCGGACAAAGATGGAAGCCGGAAACGTGCCAGCTTTGATGTTGATAATGAAGAGAAAGTCCAAACAAAAAAAAAACGACACCGAAGGGTTCCTAGTTTCCTTTTTTAGAGTGATTTTTCTTTTACTCCACAAACGAACCCATCGCGATGAGTTGAATCAACGGTGTGCATTATGACACGGGTACGCGTTTGCTGCGGAAGGAAAAGGATCATTCCACTGGATAAATCAATCTCGCTTTTCCTTCGATTAAGAGATGCCAGTTGCAGTGGGAGTTTCCAGTGTGGAAATGTCGACAAAGCCATTAAAAGTGGATCAGAATCGTGTCTCGATTGCACCGCCATAACCCGCTTCCGATGTGGCTCACATTTGTCTCATCTTGTGCCCACGCTTGCCCACAAACCGGCGAGACCATCGAGCAGACAGTAAAGTAGGTTTATGCATTGCTTTATTATCCACCTCCAGGGACTGCACTTGCCATGTGAGAAGTGATTCATCCCGCCGCTATGTGGTGGAGTTTCCTTTTTTCCTCCATTTTCTTTTTTTTTTTGCTGACCCATATTTATTGGCATTAGTACATCCGGAAAATGGGGTTAGAGCGCAAACGATCAATTTGGGATTTCTGGCTTCCGGCTGCATACGTCCCCATTGTGCACGGGCAAAGCACGTCACCTAACCCGAACGCGAAGCACCGTAACTTTTGCTGAATCGCCGTGAAGTTGGAGAAAACGATGCGCATCGCATCTTTTCGCCATTTCCGCCCACGTCGTTGGCCGGACGTTCTTCTCGGACGGTTCCTTAGCCCACCCAGGAAGCCGCCGAAAAATAAGGCTTCACAAAAGGACCCGGTCCGGCCCGAACCTGGTGCCCATCCTGCTCGGCCGGCCGTGGAATGAAGATAAATCTTTAAAATTTATACCACACACGACAAATTGTTTTCCACGACCCACCCCCAGGGCCTGGGCCGTGACGTTGCGACCTTCAGGAGTTGCGCCCTTTTCTGCTGGCTGCGCCCTCATCGCTAAGGCTGCGACTACACAACACTCTCACACACCACACACTCTCTGGACTCGTAGTGGCACAATCTCGCACTATTCTGCCACCCCACTCGGGTGAGTGCCATTTTCCTGGTTCCCCCGGACGGCATCACCCACTCGAGCGCGGTCTACTGGACCGAGAAATCCGCCACAACAATGCCACAAGCGGCCAGGCGTAACGGTTTCGCTTTGCCCCGGTTGCGTTCTACTTATATATTTCTCCATCTACAGCTGACTTTTGGACATTACTTGGGCTGGCTTGGGTTTTTTTTTTTTCATATTATTTTCGACGCGCTCTTTGCTGGCTTCCTCCCTCTTGCTGCTGAGCATTCGGCCGCATAACGGAGGCAATACGGTTTTCGCTCGATGGTGGTGGTGGTGACTGCAACCACTGACAGGGACGTCCACCCGTCCCAAGTGCGGTCGGTTTCCGAGGAGGAAAGCTTTTTCACGATCATCAACATTAGTGGCTCACACCGGCGTCACCCTTGCGTCACCGCAACGTTGCGTTCGCCTTAGCGGATAATGCTTCGTTTTCTGGGGAGGGCGTGGGAGACACACAAACACACACACTCAAAAAATACACCTACACAAATAAGCCAAAACGAGCGAAGCAAAATGTCGCACGTTGAGTGAAGTGGAAAACGCTTTTCCGCCTTTCCGCCATTCGAACGGTGAAGGACGTTCGGGCTCAAGCGGAGGTTACTATCGTTGTAGTTTCCTGTGGCGTGCCATTTGTTTCTCGGACGGATGATTCTGGGAAAGAAGAACTGCTCCCCAAACGCCGTGCTTTGGAAGACGAATAGGGTTCGATGTAAGGTACGCAACAGTTGCGAGTAGCGCGTTTACTTCAGGTGAATATTGTTAAAGAAGCGCGTGTCGTCTTGAATCCGCTGATGAGATGCCCATCCGAGGTTTTCGTTGCTCCACGACACATCCCGACCAACCACTTGGTGCATTACTTAGTGTTTTCTTTTATTTCACCAACACCCCGGTCCGTCTTCTTCTTCTTCGGTACGGTTTATTTTCGTTGCTCTCGACCCGTGAGGAGCCAGCCAACACGGGCAAGGTTATGAGCACAGGAAGAACTCGCACATCTCAAGCGGTGACAAAACACGATTGTCCATGAAGCAAGAAACCCGGAATGCACTTCGAAATTGCACATTCGCCACGCCGCTAGCAATCCCTAAGCAGTGGGGAAAAGCAACAATTTCCACAGCGCACGAAGCAATTACGCCGTACGCTACTCCTTCGCGCCGAGGCAACCAAATTCCTCGTCACGTGGCCGTCCTTGCGTCGCCATGTGCTGTGCTCGCTGAATTGAATGCCATTCCACGGGAATTTCGCTACAACACAAATTTTTCCGGCTTTCTTTTGCGGGAAAATGCCACCCGCGCTAGGAAGCAAGGAAGCAAAGCACGAAAGCACGAAAGCCAAATCATTGTGCTCGCTGCTGCTCGCTACGCTACGAGTAGTAAGTATGTTACATTAATTTCTGACACTGACAGTTAATATGTTGCCCCCGATGGCGAGTGGTCGTGTTTTCGATTAAATTTTCTATTAAATTTCCCGTAACGTAACGTCAGGCTACATTTGCGACTTCTTTAATGCGCTGTGTATCGGCACTCCAGCATGGGCATGATTTATCCTTGGCCGCTGCTTGCGCACCTTGTCGCAGATTGATGGTGTGTTTCGCCAAAAAACG
Organism: Anopheles nili; assembly: GCF_943737925.1. NCBI lineage: Eukaryota > Metazoa > Arthropoda > Insecta > Diptera > Culicidae > Anopheles > Anopheles nili. The sequence continues at coordinate 24,721,668 of NC_071291.1, forward strand.
TTTGCCTTTTTGGTGGCACAAAGTATTGGACTCAGCTTGCTCAATATTGACCGGTTATATGCGGAAAATGACGTGTAGGGACATTTGGTAAACACGGTATTGAAGTTCAAGCTCATTTTGTGCGTTAAAATTACGAGTTACATCATTTTACAGATCTCATAAAACGACCAAAAAGTCTAATGCAGAATGTATACACTCGATAGCGTGCTGTCGAGCACATTTAAAACGAAACCCCCCCGAAAGTCCAGTTAACACATGCGCACCATTGTAAGAGCCCAAGTATAACACCCTTTCAACGCAATTTCGAATGGCCAAATGAGCAACATTCGCTTGGAGGAGCCACATGTAGTGGCACGTCTGGCGTATAGTAGCACTCCCTGGATAAATTGCACCATTTCCTAGCCCGTCCATAATGTTTACCAATCATTCGTCTTTAGCTGGTGCTGCGGCCAATCTCACAAGATACCCCACATTCATATCTCTCCCGCCATTGAGCCTGAACCGCCTCCCATGCTGACCGATACTCAGCGGGAAAAGATTTTTCATTTCAGCCCCTAGCACTTGCACAAAGGCGTTTTACGCTGCGGAAGAAGCTGAACAAAGCTGAAGCAAAGTGGGTTGCTGTTGTAAAGCATTTCCTGGGTTATTGTTCTGGTCATTTCTCCCGTTTGCACCTAGTTTCTCCCTTCGGCATTCAGTTCCCACACGCACCGTTGAGAGGCACTAGCCATTTGTTAAGCGCCTGCAGCAAATCGTACAGCTAAATATTCTACTCCTCCGTTTCGCTGCATGGCTCCATGAGCCTTCTTTTTTTTTCTTCTTTATTATGCCAGCACCATCCATCTGTCGATAAATACTCTCCCGTTACAGGAAAGGCCAGCACCTCGACGACTCCCGAAGGCCAGTCGGTTGTGGCTGCTGGAGCAAGAGCAGTTCAGTGAAGCCGATAGCGCCCCGATAGCGAATTGAATGAAAATATTTAAATTAATCCGTTAGCTGCATTCCCAACGCTCATCCACGACCCGACGGAGGTAGTGAAAAGCGCAGCTCTTGTGAAGCTCGGAATGAGCACCGTATGGATCACATGTAGCAACGGGATCTAGTTCGGCGTATACATTGGCAATGCCACCGGAATTCCTGCTGCTGTTGGATGCACCATCGCGTATGTAAATTGCAAACTAGCTCGCTTTTCTAGTGGCAGGATATCGTCCGGTATTCTAGAGACGTCCGAGGAGCGGCTTGGGAATGAGCCAACAGCCACAGTGTGTTGCTGAGCTCATGCAGACACCCCGTAATTGATATGAATTGTTTGCCTAGATGGAACTGGTTACATGTCTGCTAATTTAAGGAATTGAAATTGATTGCTCGACTGACTGGGTGTCTGGGAATGATATTTTTTCAATGAACATTTACTTGTAATATATTATGAGAGTATTTTTAGTTAAATAATGTAACTATTATTCTCGAATATGATGGTGTATTCTTTCACTCTTAGCTCGTGATCTGCAGCAGGTTTTATATCAACATTTCCTGAAGTCTTGAAGTGTTCAAAATTATATGAAACGAAAATCATCCTCATGCCGTTTGAATCACAATTTCCATACATCATAACTCAAATTGCTGCATGTGATGAGAAAATGTAAATCGACGAAAAACAAACCCCGTTACTGAGCAATTCCCGATGGGTAAACTTACACCAGGCATGTGCTTAGCTTTCCGTGCTCCCATTTGCTTGAATTAGCCTAACAAACACGAATGATTGTTTAGGGCTTAAATTACTGGAACGCCAGCAGCAATTACTGAGCCACACCCGCCCGAGGTGATCGACTCTAGCGTTGCTTTAATGTGCACCTTTATCCACTGTCCAACTCCCAAGAAAACGGCCAAACGGCTAGAGGCTGTAAACTGAAACTTATTTGATTTCCGCCTACCCGTCAGGTCCCGGGCCGCTCGCGACGGTGTGGCCAGAAACTTCTCGATTACACCCACGTTGGGATTTCTGTTTCGCGGGCCCAGTTTTCTCCCCTTTGGGCTTTCATTCGAAGTGGAAATGGAGCTCGCAAATTCCGTGGCCCTACGCTTACGGGTAGAGCGAATCGAGGGAGAGCGAAAGAAGCTCATCATCACACGCCCACCCTTAAAATCAACATCATGCAAAAGGAAGGACCGGTAGCCCTTCAGGGCGACTTTCAGCCGACAAGCCGACGAAAGAAGCATACACGGGCGAATTTCAAAAAGCGGCCAGTAGCCGGAATCCGTAACCGTTGCCGGTGGTGAATGATAATGATATACCGCAGGCGTTGGTTGCGCAGGGTGACAGTGGCTGCTTCCGGACCATGAACAGGACGAGGTGTGGATCAAATTTCCGTAATCACACCACAACCTATCCGACACACTGTCCACTTCCCAATCCTGCCCACGGGAGCGGTGGAACACGAGAATGATTTAATTCACCGACCGTAACGGCGCGCAAAGTGGCACAATTTGCCCAGGTGAGGATTTTGATGCTGGGGAACAATTACGGTGGTGCGCCTCGAGTAAAACGTGCTGTGAGTTCGTTCAAGATGTACAACGAACGTTAATGATAGGCGACATTTAAATGTTTGGATATTCAAGCGGCACTAATGACGTCCCTGCTAAAAACAACCTTTTTGGGTGGATTTAAAAGACAGAACCCCAAAGTTGCTAAATGGATAAATACCTTACATCACTTTCATATCCCTCTTTCGTTTGTAAGGAGGATTATTGATCATGGCTCATTTTATTAGTTAGCATTTTGACATGACGCAGTTACGTTTACGATATCCTCCTACTTAGAAGTTGTTTCATTGGTTCTTAAACTCAAACCAAGTCTATGTCATTCTATGACCCTGTTCTCAACCTCTCACCCGACAAGACGCCGCAACATAAGCGCAAAGAACAAAAACCAAAGCTTTGAGCTTTGTGATATTTCACGGTAAGCTCTGCTTCAAGAAGTAACCGAAAACGAAAACAGATGCACCTCGTGGATGCAACCTCACCGATGCACTGCAGGTGCTGATGCGGAAAGACAGCCGAAAGACTCTCACCACCGTAACGACAGCGCGATCATGGAAAGATTGAAATTTAGATTCCACCGAGTCCCGAGTGTGCCAGTTGCCAACCCGTAGGAAAGAATGTATAATTTATCATGGAAATCATTTGCGAGCTGCTGGATTCGTAGGACGGAAGGTCACGATTTCAGATGGCAAACGACTAGCATCTGCGCGGTGCAGGCATCAGGCAGCAGGGTCTACCAAGCGAATAGAAATTGCACAGTTTCGCTGAGGTATGTAAACCGTTCTCAAAAGATTTGCTGGATCGGGAACGACGACGACCAAGCATAAAAAGTGCGCGCAAGTATGCACCGACGATGCCGAGCGATGGCATCAAGTTATGGAAAGACTTCTACGAAGCTTAAATCAGTTCATCGGAAAGCGTATCTCAATCCTCAGATTGCAGGTACGACGCGACGAGAGAGCGTCGGGAAGACGATCCACTGTAGATGAAATTTAGGGAAGAGTTCAGACGGAAGGAATCCCTTCTCTTGAGGACTCAACTTCAATCATCAAGCAATTCAAATTGCACTTCTGCGAAGCGACTTTCTTGAGATGGCAACTTGAGAAAATCTTAGGAAACGTCATGAATTTAAAAAAGGTTCTGAAGAAAGTTCACATTGTAATATTAGCTAACGTATTGTGAACTAAATTTGTAAATTGCGCCCGTTTGTAGTTATTACCAAATTTGCTTAGCGTAAAATCGCTCTTCACTGACTTTGAAGACGCCAAACATCAATAACTTTAAAGCCTCGTTTAAATAACTTTAAAACCTCGTTTTATCTTATTTCCTAAATATTACTTTTATAGTTTTATATATTGGTACTCTAAGTTTTTTTTTGCTGAATATTGATTTGCTCAATGCTTACTTCAAAACGGAACATAAGTCGGGAAACCCTCACTGCGTTATTGCAATTAAGTGCCATGGTTGCGATTAAGATTTAGCTTCAATAAATCTAGCAAAGCTCAACAAACACAACACTACTCAGCTAATGCATGTTTGGTGACCTTATCTGTTCGGTGAACGGTCAAACGAATGGCGAAAGCAACCAGAAGGTAAGCGGCAAGAAGCGAGCATCATTTGCGACGCAAATTGGTGCACCGCGGAAAGGCGCGGAAGGAGCGAGCCTGAAAATGGAATCACAAACAGTAAAGACGCTGATGCCCAATGAAATAAAAGATATGACAACGGCAGACCATTCGGCGCGAACGATACCCCGGCAGCCAAACCGATTCATGGGGCGAGGCCAAAACCGGTCGCTCACTCGTACAAACGACCAGGCGCCTCCATCGGACGATGGCACCCCATGGCTGTGGGGTTATACCACCACCACCGTATGGACATCCAGTGGCTGCACCCGTGCGGAGTGAACGTGCGAGAACCAAAAAAAAAACCAACCGTTTGTGCACGAAAACAAAAAATAATCTCCCGTGACGATGGTTGCTATGGTAGCCTCGCCGCGAAACCATGGATACTGGGCGGATCGAAGCCAGCCACGGTTCATGCTCGCCTGCGAGGGAGGGCACTATTTTCCTAGCCATTGTAGGGATTCTGTTTACTCAGGATAAAATTTGCCGTCTCAGTCGCCGACTGTCAGCAATTGGAGCCACCCCCCATCGGGTGGTTTGGGAGGCGCTTTCAGATGCCCGTAAATGGGCGCTCCGGTTCCGGGCGTCAACTCACCACCGAAACGGGGCGGTGTGACGGCAGCAGCTCCATTCAACCGCAGGCGAATTGCCAATTAGTGGTTGCTTTCCGGTCCGTATTTTTATTTATGCTCAAGCGCTCGCTTACCGTTGTTTCTGATGTTTTCGCTTTATTATTCATATTTTCCGTTCGCCTTTTTCGCTCACCCACCCGTGCGTTAACCGACCGGTGGTTGCTGAGCCCCGAAACCAGAAACCACAGCACGTTCCGGCTGGGATGGGATTTTGTTTTTCACCCCCGAAAAGGAGCGCGTTTGTTTGCTCCTTCAAGCGCGTCCCTGTGTGGTCAGCGCAGCGAACGAACGGCTCAAGGAGCCACCTGGGGGAAGCAGCACCGAGTGGCGTTCGTCTCCATTCGTCAACGGTACGACAAACAGCGACTCCAACCCGGGGCTTGTGTGTAGCAAGAGAGCAATATTGAATTACCCACGTACTTCGCAAAGAACACGCGCCACCCCACACAAAGCACGCCCTCACTGCCAACCCAGGTCGGCCGCGCTGACAGGCAGCTCGGAAATAAACGGAAACATACCGGAAATAAGTGGAAGGATTCCACAGCCGTACTTTGTCTTTGGCGAGTGTCATCCAGCCGGAATATGAATCCGATGTCCAAGCACAATGCTCGGACAAAGATCCCGAGGGAATACATACGCTTTCCGAGTGTCCCGCGGCCAAGCATCCTTCCGTTCCGTCGCCGGTCGCACCATGCAGGCGCACTACATTAGTCACAGACAAACGGCGAATCGTATAAATAAACAATGTTATAAATGATGGTACTATAATGACGGGAAAGTTTCTGGGGCCATTTGCAGCCGTTATGACGTGGCCGGGTTGTGCGTCCGGTCTGTGTGTGCAAAAGTGGGTGGAAATAAGTGGCAGTAGAAAGAGGGAGAGAGAGAGAGAGAGGGAAAGAGAGAGAGAAAAAGAGAGAGAGAGAACTGAATCTTTAGCAATGCTCACAAGCGTCCTTGTGACTACGGTGGGGGACATTCGCAGGCAGCTGGGAAGTGAGCAGCAACTTGAGCTAAGCAAATATAGCTTCATCTTGGTGTCAGTTACAACGATCCATCTACAATCGCTTCATAGTCACATCCCTCACCCAGGATACGGGCACGACGACTAGGGGACTCCGTACACAAGGGCACCTCCCACGGTACATCATTTTATGTAAATTTGCACTATAGTGCTCTGGTCCGAGAAAACTCATTGAAAGCTTTTCAAACGGCATCAAATTGACGCATTACGACGCTAGATTGCTCCACATTTATTACTTCTCAATGGAAAAGATCAAAAAGTTTTAAATTTTGTAGCTTTTCATGCGCAAACTTTAAATCACAAAAGGCTTCTAGAGATAGTATATGCTGATAAATATTTAGAAGAAAAAAAACCAATAATATAAAGTGGATAAAAATACTCTATCACATTCCGCATTCGTCCACTATACAAGAATCATCCATGAAGAGCAGAAAAATACTGACATCTTTACTGTTTGTAATAATGCCGGTTTTTTTCTGTTTAAATAACGCGTGCGAATTGAATAAATATTTCTCATAAAAACAGCACAAAAAAGCCAGTCCCGCCCATTCCGTTCGATCGCGCTTCAACACAAACGCGCAAAAAAAAATAAAATATTTATGCCAAAACGAGCCGCTTCAACCGTCACCGGTTTGATGGATCTATTTGGGTTCGTTTGTGTTTTAGTAGGATTATCATGTCATATTTTCCAGGATTTTCACCCTCTCCGGCCACATCGCACCGCAACCAAGCGAATGAATATGGATAACGAACAAACGGTTCCGGCTGACGGTTATGCCAGTCGAGCCGTGTTTTTTTTCGTTATCCAGCTCTTCTTTCCTCCAACAGTTATTTTCCACTTTAGAATCCAAGCAGGCGGCCTTCTAGTGCCACTTTTCGCACAGCCCGTCCCGCTGTGCCATCGCTCATCAAGCGCACGCATCTATGAATGATTCATCCGCTTGGCTATAGTTTAGTATTCATATCCTGACGGATTGTTGTTTTTCCTTCGCCGACGGATGATTCCATCTTGGGCCGGAGTTTTATTCGTTTCCATGCCACCGCACCCGCTTACTTTGATTCGATCGGTTTCGCCCGTTACGAGTGACCGTGCGCGAGTGGAATATTTAACTACCAACTCTGTCGGTGGGATGTCGAGACCACGCCAAAAGAAACCGTTGCCCTGGTTGAGCGCAGTCCTGATAACCCTCACACGCACATGCGATAATTCCTAGCCGTCCTAATCATCCCGAGACACACGGTGGGTGTTCGCACAGCGGTCGCTACTCACACACCCCACGGGAGGCCTGACTTTCGACTCGTCAGACAACTAGCATGGCCCATTCGACAGTCGAATCCTTCAGCGCGCGCTCGTGCCAACACCCTCTGGTGAATCTATTTTCCCATTAAAGTGTCAACAAACGTGCAGCAAAACATCCCCTAACGAGGGATTATGTCGGAGCTTTTCGATGCCTCTCTCGCAACTCCGACCAGCCACGCGTTCCGTGGTAGATTCGCTGGTCTTTGCTAGAGGCATCTTGGGAAATAAATGATTCGAAAAGATCGGCACCCTTAAACGCCACCTTGGCATGAAAATGGTCGCACTCTCATGCTCTGTTCGCCAAGCGCAGTCGAACCCTTCAAGACGGCCATATAAACCTCTCATCTGAGTGTTGAAATCATTTCCTTTTAAGGCGACTTACAACGTCGACAATCCTGCGTTACCATCAGCTCGCCAACGTAAACCCAACATCGACAGCAGCCTTCGATTCGCCGGCGGCTATAGAAACGGTCGTGCGTATCCTTTTCACGCCACGACGCCCGACCAGATGCCTTGCGCCATGTCTCATACGTTACTACCAGCCTGAACCAATCATTCTTCACCCGGACCCGGCTCGGATGCCCACTTTCTGGTGCCGTCGTAGCCGTAGAAGAATTGTTTACCATTTCTTTGTCGTAGCGCAGACCAGTACACGCGTACACGGTAAATTGGGAACAGTGGGGAGGCCTTCTCGGTGTAGCTGAAGCCAAATATTTCCGGCAGCTTTTTCAGCTGAATTCAGCGCCCATCCGCTCTGCGCCAGCCTGCTCTGATGAAGGCATATTTTTTATATTCTGCTCTTCTTCTTCTACCTTCTCGTAACGACGAGCTGCGTTCCGGCGTTCGTACGCCGTGCCGAATGACGACTCGACCGTGGTGGAGTGCTGCTGCTGACGTTGGCATCGGCAAGAGGATAATGAAGAGGCGTAATTATCTCATAATCCAATTAGCAGCCGTTAAGATTTCGTTCCGTCTGTGCTACGAGTGCTCGATCCTTGGCGCTCGAGATGCGGCTGATGATGAATTGTTACTCATGCGAGCGCTCAAGTCGTGCGAGGAAATCTGGGGCGATTTTTTGTTTGCTCCACCCGCTCGGCCGCGTTACTTAGTGAATGCTGGAGGCTTCACGCTTTTATGCCAGCAGAAGGCCTGCTGAATGGCCTCCTTTCGTTGGTGCGTTGTGGCAGGAAAAAGCCACATACTCACACAAAAGGAAACCATTTCAAATGCAGCTCAACGGCCCAACACCAGTGCACATATAACGTGAGCTGCTTAGGGCGCGCCGGATGTTCCGAAGCATTTAAAGACAAACTCGAGGGAAAAAAAAGGTACTTACCTTTTACAATCGTGCCATAAGCGATAGAAGCCTGAAACGAGATCAAAACCCGAACGATTAGAAAGTGTTGGGGCACCCAGCCGTGGCAGGCGGGCAAGAAATCATCCGGTTAATAGAGCCACCATAACTCACGGCTGTTTGGCTTGCTCGGCCAGCGCTCGAAATAAATCAAATCTCACGAGATGCACCCCGCACGGTGGCGGACCCCTTCGGGTGATTTGTGGCAAGAGTTTTAATGCTTCACAAGCGATTAGCTCGATAAAAGTTTCCTTGTCGATAAAGCGGCGCAAGTTTATGGAACGCATCCATTCGGCATCCGATACGCCGCCGACATCTTCATCGTCAGCCTCACTCAGCCGAACCGTCCTTGCGGTGGTGGTGACCACTTCCGGTGCACCTTCACGTGCTCGCCTATCAATCCTCGGCGATCGCCCGTACCGACCCGGGTACCAGCGGTACATTGAAAACGCACCGTGAGGGCTCAATCCACTGCCACCGGAGCGAGCCAAAGAGGAGAAGCCAAAAAAAAGGGAATCTGCGATGGGAAACACAAAATTTCCCTTGACAAAGTTTTACGCTAAATTCCACAAACCTTCACCCGCGCGGCATAAATCCCTCGCACCGTCCGCCCATCTGCTCGGTTGCTGGTCTTGGGCGAGTTTTTGGCAACTTTCCGTGTTGATCATGGCGTGTTTGCCCTGCGGCTCGTCCTGCCCGGTTCCGGGACCGATTTGCTGTTGCCATTTTTTTTTCTCTCTCTCTCTCTCTCTTCCCAGCCGCCATCATTTCAGTTGCTGCTGGCCAAGTGTAGCCCTCACCACAGTGCACTTTATCAGCGTGAAAATGGGATGGTTCGTGAGCCCGTACTCGTGCGAGAAAGCGTGATGAAAGAGACAGCAAAGCAAAAAGCGAGAGCGAGAGAAACGAAAGCAAAAAAAAAACACACCCCCCATCGTGCGCTGCCCGCTGGGCTGAATTTAAGCGGAGAGAAAATTTTCGCATTAATTTTCAAATTAAATTAATTAAATTTAATCTCTTATCTTGTCAGTAATGCATTTTGTACGAGTTCCGAGCGCCTGTTCGGAAAATGCTTTCGCTGTTACATCCCGCGCCGCCGGTCACCCGGTGACGGGCGACCACCAAAGTGACCACCGAACTTCTCGGTCTTCGGTCAGTTTGCCCGGAAAGGACATCGGGCGATTGCGGGCGCGGTAACGATTACCACGCGAGTGAGTGCGCAAACGGGTGGGAACTTTCGGTAATCGAGTTAGGATCGCATTCCTTCATTTGCTAAGTGTTGGTGTAAGCGCCTGTTGGCTCGTTGGTTTGTTGCACCTGGCCGAGATAGACAGCCCCAGTTGATGTTCTTTGTGGGAAGCATTTCCAAGTAGCTCGGCTCAATCGGCTCAATCCCGTCAATTCGAACCATCGGCAAGGATTTCGCAACGGAACGGGGGTGAATTCTGTATGCTAGAGACGTGGTTCGGAGGCCACACACACAACTCTGCCCCCTTAAAATGTCAAAACATCCGCAACCCCGCTCGAAAGAGCTTTTCATCTCGAGTCAAACGTGCTTTTTCGTTGTTGCGTTTTTCCTTTCGTTTTTCCAGCCTCGATCAAGCTCGCCCTGAATGGGAACTTTTGCGCTCGTGTGTGAGAGCGCTCATAAAGTGCGACAGCTTAATCTTGTTGGTCAACGCTATTCGTTTCGCTAAACACCACTACAACCGGGGGAAACATTCTGTTGCTGCCGAGTCCATTAAACTTGTCGGAGAGCGCTTGTGCCTTTCCACCGTTCGTTCCAGAATGTTGCCTCAAATTGCTCGTCCTTCGGTGATGACTTCCGTGGTGGGATGTGGCCGAGCTGGGACCGGTACCGTTGCGGGGAATAATCTTAAATTAATTTTTGACCCGACACAAGCAACAAACTTGTGGCGAAGTTTGCCTCAATCTCTGTCATCCACGTCTCGGGTGAATTTTGAACCGAAAAAGGCGAGCCCTTAGCGGCACGCCATGAAAGTGTGGCACAGCACCGGCAAGGACTCTTCACTTGACACATCCGGGCGAGCTTGGCAGTGTAGCTGCACCACCGTAGATAACTGCTCTCCGAGACTCGTCAGTCGGAGGCGCAGGTAGATGGGTGGTAAAATTTAAAGTACACCAAAAGAAAGCAAACTGCAATCGTACTGCGGTCGCTTGAGGAAACTTGTAACTTCAGACGAGATGTCCGGTTATTTATCGTCTGCTGGCGGGTGTTATTGCTGCAAAGTTTTCGGCGCAGTTTGAGATGATTCGAATGCATGACGGTGTCAGATTGTGACACTCATCGAGCGAACACCTCACCTCACACGGGGTTTTTACGTATAATTCAATTGTAAGCTTAACCATCTTCAGCATCCTCAACACCAACTGATGACGCATCGTTAAGCTCGCCTACTGGTTTTGTGGCTCCAAAAGTCACCTCAATCGTGCAGCCCTGATTGTCTGCAAATTTGGACAGAAAGTCTTCGCGCACCCCAGTTCATGCTTGTGTACACTTTTCCGACCCCAATTATAATGGCTCTCTTGCGCTTTACGCGCTGTGCACGAAGTTTGGCCCAGCCAAAGTCGTGAGGGTCGAAACCAGACGCATTTCTATAGCTCTCCCCAAGCTGCCGATGGGGCTGAATTTGCGAAAAACTTTGCAGGGATAATTATTTGATTTATCATCAGCGCTACGCATCGGACGTTTGATATTTGGGAACGGATTTTCGGAAACTTTTCCCATCATTAGGGCGCGCAAACGTTGGCCTCGAGCGGAGGCGAATGGTTCAAGGCCAATTACCGCCCTGCAGCCACCGCAAACAGTTTGTAACGGTGTGGTGTCTTATGTCGGAGCTTTAGTTAAAATAAAGCGTAACTCTTGGTTACGATCTAAGCCATTACACATAAACCGCATCTATTGCCACATCTTGGCGATGTTCGTCCTGCGGTCATATCATCTCGTAGCGCCGGATTCGAATAGTCGTGTCTCTGTCTCAGGAGGTTCATAAACTTGTCAGTGTGCTTTGTTTCTTTCCTTCAATCTCTCTCTCTCTCCCTCGCATTTGCAGTCCATAATGCTGCATTTTCCTTGCGGATTTCTCCTTCAATGGCGTCGATAGGCCCGGCTTGTAGTGTGATTTTTTTACGATTCTTCTTAATGCTCCCATTTGGCCTATTTACGGAACAACAATGTCAACCGCCGTCCGTTGCTGCTCGGTCGCCAAAGATGCGGGTAATGAGGCAAATTTTATGGCCCTTCCGTAACAATGCGAAGACAATAATGCCCACGCATTGATGGCACCCAAATCTTCGTCGCATGAAGCCCTACGCCGGGGTGGTTGCGTCGCGTTGTATTACCGAAATTGCTCGCATTTTATGCTTCGAGTGTGTATTGCGGTGAGCCTTACATGATACGTTTACTACGTGCGGGTTCATCGGTTCCGTGGGTCAACAAGCTGACGGTAGTGCCGAAAACCACTATCTATGGCTTACCACTGTTCGTGCGAGCTGTTCGCTAAAAACATAACACGCACTGACCAAGCGGACCGTTGGGAGGTTTTTAAGATTTTTCGCTACACTTGTACATGCGCAGAATTCATGACCCTGCATCAGCAGATTAGCATAAATGACAATTGGCTCGGTAACGGTAGTTCTTGCGACTGTAAAATGTTTAAATTTTTCCTCCAACCGACCTTTGACCGTTTTGCAAATGAAGCATTCAAGTGAGTATCAGGCATGCGTGCTTAAGTTCCTTTTGATATGCTACACGAACGGCGAAGTGATTACGGCTTTCACGGAAGTTTGGCCACATGAAATATGATTTCCACACATGATGTTACGGAAAGCTGTGTGTGGAATTTTGAGCCCTAGAGGAATAATAGCCCTTACGAGCGATACCTTCTCGCAAACGACGATGCGTAAAACGTTTATGGCGAAAAAGGTAAATACCAGCCCAGAAATAAACCGCACGTAAACTGCACCAAAGTCTTGCCTTCCCGGACCATTCATGTGTAATGCGATTGTTTCGCGACCAACCTCGTTCTCCCGCTCGTTCGCTTGTACGCTCGCATAATGCACGACCATAACGTATGATAGCATTCGTGGTGGAATCTGCCTTCCACCGAGGAAGCCAAGCGGAATTTTGCGGCCAGAATCGAAACCTAAGAACTGTGGACACGGTGGTTGCGAACGCGAACCGTATCCCACCGAAATCCCCGGGAAAAATACAAACATTTATGATCGTAAAATTAGCTTACTTAACAGATAATATTCTCTTACGACGGATTTACTCCCGCGCGGTGGTTCTTTGGGTCCACACCGTTACCCTTATACGAGCACCAAAGCCGTCTCCCATCAGCTGAGGGAAAGCCTCGTGGAAATGCCCAAGGTGTGCCAGTGTAGTGCTCCCATTGCACGAAGCCTTCCTGAGCAGCGTGGCGGACATTCAGTGGCAGTGGGCTTTTCGAAAGTATTTGTTAGGAAAGTATTTTCCGCACCATTCCACCATCGGAGCCTCGACGGATGGTAGTATTTGTGTGCATAAAAATTTCATGTCCTCACCGGAAAAACACCCTGCCCTGCGTGCCAGGACGAGCCACCCTTGTACAATAAAGCTCTCTCTCCGCCGTGCGGAATGTTTCAGGTGCTGGCGTACCTTCGCCTTCGCACCACGAAGCCGTTCGTTTGAAGCAACAACCGTGCAATAGTGTCAATGATAGTGGAAACCCGTTGCCACCATTCATTTCCATTCCACACGCTAGACGCTCATGCAGGCCCTCTCGAGCGGGCACGGGAACAGGTGCTCGACATTGTCTACGGCGCACATTGTGCGCTGGCTGTTCATATTTTGCACACCGCAAACGATAGGCATCGTAAATAAACAATAACATCAAGGTAAAACGGGTGGGTGGACCAACCACCCGCAGGGACACCGGATGCGACCGATACGCCCGTTGGTTCTGCTAAACGATGAAGCCAACTGCGGACACAACGCCACGGTCGGACGTGTAAGCGCACACAGTGCTGTACACGAGATTGGTGGCTGAATCCCTCCCAACTACACCACGGGTCGTTCGCGCTACCGTGAAGGTGTTCCCCATTCTTGGTGCCCGAAGGACTCTTGCCGAATTTGTGTCGGCATCTATGAGGCCAGCGTTTCGCACAAGGCCGACGCTCGTTGTCGTAAAACATTCCTCGCCGATCGTTACCGAGTTGCCGACACCTCGGTCGATACTGTGCGGTGTAGGCTTGGCGCGTGGTTCCGAGAAAGGTCGATCGGCATACCTGAAGCATCCCCGGCGACGAAGAATGTGTGCCTGCCCGTTGATGTCGAGATGATAATATAGTGATACTACGTGTGTCCGTGGGTCTGTTGATGCTAAGCTTCATTTTTATTATTATCCTTTCCGAAACGGTGCGCCGGTCGCCCCACGCCGGCATTTTGCAAGATCTCTGCTGATAGAGAAGGTCCTGCGGTGCTGCCCGGTTGCGTTTCGAAACTGGCCCACATTCCCAAGCCCACTACGGTGTGGAACGACCGCCTGGCTCGCAAATGTGTCCCGGAGACTAGTTTATGCCGTGCGATAATGCCCCGGCAGCCTTTGGGTGGCTTTGTAGCATGTCCCAAAACTGGCCAGTGCAAGATTTGGCGCGACCCGTTAGCCCATCCCATGCTAAGCGGGCCAAGTTTCATGCCAGTAGGTGGTACAGTTTTGGTAGGGTGTTGTCCAAGGATGCCTGATTTTCGGGGAACGCAACCGCTTTTCGATGACCACCGACGGAGATAGGATTTTATCGTCAGCGTTTCGGACGTGTGAGGTGATTTGAACTCAGCCCGGTGCCGGTACCTCCGCGGTCTATACTGGCGCGAAACCACGCTCATGATGTACACCCGACGGACAAGCTCGTTAATTCGATTAAAGGAACGATAAACCTCCATGGTGATGGAGAAATGCGTGAAATCCACGTTCAACGAAGGTTTTGAAACAATTAATCAGATATAGTCCCCACATCCCAAGAAGAGGTTGAGAGCGTGTTCGTTTCAAAGTCTTGAAATAAACCGCTTTCTTCAACGACAAAAAAACGCTTCCATGCTTCGATTCTCAAAAATCGGTTAAATGATCGGATGATCGTTTTAAAACTTTCCACAAGCACCACCAACACAATCAAGCCCTAGAACAATGAGGTAATCCCTCGTCACAGGAAACACGCCACGCTAGTCGACAAATAAACCACAACCATTGTTGAGAGGTTCTGCGTTCTGCGAGCACACATAACCACACAAAATACCACCCAATGCTCATTCTTCTGCCATTACAATCCGCTTTGGATGACGGTGGCGCTTGGCACAAATAATAATTAACTGCTTTCATTCACTTCGACCCCAAACCGGCTAAGGCGCTTCATTTGCAGTAATCCGAGCGCATTAACTAATTTCGCTAATCGAATCAATAGCCTCGACTGCCGGTAATTAAAAGCAACACATAACGTCCCGTGCCGGAAACGAGGGAAGTGTTGTCCTTTCCACTTCCCAACCTGCGAACCGACAAACCGACACTGCCCACCGGCCCTCGGGTTTGCACGCGCGACGACATCTTTGTTCTTTATCCCGTCCTTGTACTCGAGTCGTACCTTTCGACCGGCCAGTACCGCTTCACGCGTGTGTATGGCTCGGCTTCGTCTCTATAATCTCATTAATTATGCGCATCCAGTTCGTCCCCGTCCGCGTGGCCAATGCTCAGGACGGTGATCCTTTTTGGGCGTTACGGTGGGGTACCATTTCTACCCTGGCCGTACGCTTAACATCTTGCACTGCAGAGGTGCGGAGCGATTGGGAAGTTTACTTTAAGACCGGCGAGGTGACCCTCGCAAGCTGATACACGTGCCAGTAATGCTGCGATACGTCCTATCTGCAATTCAAATCGCTACCTTCACAACACATGCTGCGCAAACACAAGCTGGCGGCCAAACCGAACGCTCCGTTCGATTAACCCGGACGGTACTCGGTATCGGTTACTTTGTGGAAAGGCAAAAAAGCTGAGGGCGCTCTGACGGATGAATACCGAACTGATAAACAATGTAAATGAAAACGAGCCAAATAAATTACGTACAACATTAATTTAACATTAGCCATAAATTGATGAGGCAAAAAATGTCGAAAAAGAAAGCAACACCGTCAGCGAAGATCGGTGGATTTTTGGAGAGCATTAACGTTATTTTTTGAAAATTCTCGACACACCCTGAAACTCACCGGCACTACCGTGAGGTGGAAAAACGGGGCCATCTTTGGAATGGTAGGCCCTGGCGACCGAGGGATACTCGGTGAAACGTCTGATCCTGTTAGCCGATTAGCCGCCAGAAAGCGCTGTCGTTGCTGTTTACGTAACACGTTACGCCCTACCATTGTAGGGCACCTTCGAGGAACGCTCGTGACAAACGATGGGCAATTCTCTTTAATTCAATTAAAACGGCAACCTCCACTGACCGGTGTTCCCGGAACGGTGATGGAGGTGTTTTTTGCAGAGAAGGAAAATCAAACATGTAACCAAACAATTTGGTCTACTGACGGATTTTGGAGCGAAGCACGCAACACATCCAACACTATATGTAAATGACAAGATACATTTAAAATACTAGTGGTATATTATCAAACGAATGATTCTGTGAAACTGAAACACATAGGTATAATTATGCAATTGATTGACTGACGCTTTTCAATAAAATATCAGCGATTGATATTTTAAAAGAGCGCTCATTTCAGCTGAAACGCACCTCGACTTATTGCACATTTAGCCGGCTTGTACTAGTCTATTTCACATAGTCAATTGGTCATAAAAGTATATCGTTCGAATCGCGCAATCAACCAAACGGTGCAAGTGTTTCTCATGGCTTACACAGTCCCATTGCAACAATTAAACTCGAAACTAGAAAAGGTGTCTCCAACCAAAGTGTCGATGATACGGTCGCGCCCAGCAAATTGTCTGCGGCAATCTACAGTCTGTGAACTAGCAGCGGTATTGTGGAATCGAAAGCATTCCCAAGCAGCCTGCTGCTTTGCGCAGAAACAATGGAAACAATCAATTCTTTGTGAATTTCTTTAGCCACGAACGGTACGAACGACTAGACAGTACCGGCCGGCGGCAACGTGTCCGACTGTGGAAGCGTCTTACCACCGTTGGAATTTCGGGCACGTGTGTGCAAAAGGTGAGTAAATAAAGCTCACCACAGAAGCAAACACACGAGTGTTGATTTTGCCCCGGTAGCGGTAGCTTCATTCTTTGTGGCCTGTAGCTTAGATTGACTCTCAGGCGTCCGTCTCTTGGTGGACGCTTGCGGCAAGCAGCGATGAATTTACGAGTAGATCGCACATACAGCCTTTTGGACCAGCAGCGCTTAAACTTGACGTTTGAGGACGGTGCAGGCTTGAGAGCAAAGAAAAAATACGCCAAACAATCGTCCTTCGCACGAGCAAAGAACTGAGATGACAAGCAGTACACGCACCAGCCAACACGACACCGGGAGGTTTCGTGACTGTGAAGGTGCGTTTTTTTTGTGTGTGTGTACATTTTTCTCAACACCAATCGCTACACTAACATCGTCCTAGGGATGTCGTTTTTGTTCGACACCACGCAGGAATCTCAGCATGGCGAAGAAATGGCCACCGAATGTATGCTGCCAGCGGTAAATGGCCGCATGTTTGCTTCGTCTCGTTGCAGAGAATGGCTATTTCTTTACCGTGTGCCGAGACAGACACTCGACGGAATCCTTTGCCCCAGGGGTTGACCAGGAACGAAAATGGGGACGTCCCCGGTAACCACTTCAGCGGCATGCTTTCGCACGGCACCGGTACAATGAACTGGGAAATGGCGCATATGTTCGCCGGTTGCCGTTGTTTGGCAATGGCACTGAGTTTAGCAGCAGATGTGATTTGCTTTGTGGTTTATCAGCAAGACACTTCTCTCCGGTCTGTGCGCAATCAATAACAAGAAAGCAGAGGATCTGCACCCAAACACAAACCATTCCGACAGTAGGAAACCCTTCATCTTTGCCTACTGTCCGTCACTAATCGATTGATAAAGCAACTCATAAAACGCCTCTAAATGCCATTCGGTGAGCGTGCAAGGATCTGGGAAATTGCTTCCAAACGATAATGAGTTTTAAATCCCGCTTCCGGGCGGGCAATCGGTCCCTTCGACGACAGCTATCATTTCGGTTGCCGTAAAATAAATTTCACAAAAAAAAACGCAATAATTTATTCCACTCCCTTTTATCGGTGTCACGAACTTTGATTTGTTCCCTTTTTTTTGTCGGCTACAAAATGATCAACGTTTGCGGGTGGTTTTTTTTTCCACCAAACATAAGCATTACGTTCTTAGCAATCTCCTGCCACCGGTAACCCCATTAATGAGGGTCCGGGTGGCCTTTTGTCAACGTTGCTGCCGCAATTCATTTTGAGCCGACACGCTCCCGGAGCCAATACGCACGGATCGCACGATAAACGGTGACACGAACCATCCGCTGCGCTGGCGGGTGACTTTTAACGGTCCTTTTGATGTCATTATTCAAACTTTCCTTCCACGTGCTGTACGAAACGTTCCGACCCGATCGGACGGACCAATCCGAAGCAGAATCAGAAAGAAGACGGGGAAAAAAAACTAATCGCGGTGGAAAGATAAGGGCAATATGACCCGGACCTAGGAACCATCATCATCATCATCATCCGTGGGGTCAGATAAATAAACTCGGCGCACTTCGCTCGCAATACACCGCTCGAGAAACGATGAAAAACGCAAGAACGTCCCACCGTTAAGAAGAAGTAGTCCTTTCCCAAGGGAGTAATGTTGAAATAGGCTCATTTGAATCCGACACAACGGAGCGGCTTTGCTGAGCTTGGCGGGACGAAAGAACACGGAGTTGATTGCATAAACGCGACCTCCCTCCGGCCGGGTTCAGCTTATTTTATCATTCTTCAGTTGATTACCTACTAATTTCCGTCCTTGGTAGGCGCTTGCGATGGCTTCCGAGTGCGGGCTCGAACTCGATCCTCCGCTCGCCATCTGTTTTGCAAAGGGCGCAAGGTGGAGAAGATTTTTCACATTTACTAACCGGCCCCCGGAGGACGACGGTTTTCCCGGCGACGGGGTGACGAATTGCCATTGACGATCTCGGTGCGGCACGGTGAAGGATTTTCATTTTCGTTCCACCACCACTGCACCACGCGTCCGGGATTGTTTGTCCACCGTACGTAATGAGGATGTCCTTTCTTCGGGCGTTGATCTACCATTACCGGACCCATTACCGGAATGAACCCTGAAGAGGGTTGCCGGATGGTTGGGGTGTGGATCGCGGGCACGGATGACCAACGGATCCGCCAGGGTAACCGTTTCGTTTCGCCGAAATCGAAAAACAAAAATCCGGGTCTCAAATAAACAAAAACCCAGATTGGTCACGCATAACCCCTTTTCGGTAGCTGCAAGGGATGGAACGATTTTTCCTTTGTTTCGCGGTACAGTAACATTTCCCGTGACGGGGTGTAGCACCGGAAGTGAAATCTGAGACACCGAGCGGTTGAATTGCTGCGGGTCATCCCCGTGGGTGGGTGGAATATTAAAAAAGGGTACACTTCCTTTTGTTTGGATTGCCTTCTTGATCCTTTCTCATTATTTATTTAAATGCGAAGGAAAAGAAACTGGGCCCGACCAAGCGGACACGGTCACCATTCCGTTCCAGTACGCCTCAATTGTGGGAAGCAAGACAGCCCAGTCGCCTTCGAGCGCCACTTCGGGTCACCGCTAAGCCAAACAAATCCCTCCTCCAGAAAAAAAAGACCACAGTAGAGAAGAGGATGTGTTTTTTTTTTGTTATTCAGTGTCTTATCGACTCGCTCTCGACCATGGCTAGTTTCTTATCGATGATCCCCGGTCAATGATATTCCAATCGGTGAGATTATTTCTAAAGTGAGCCTTATTGCCTTATCCTCCCCATCAGCGGCACCAACGGATTCCGCGAACCAGCGCATTAACAGGATGTGTAATAAAACGATTATTCAATCGCACCTAGCAACCACGGTAACTACGATTCAAAAATCAACAGCAACGGCATGCTGCGATGATTGCATAATGGTAGTTCAATCACACGGTCCTACGGTTACATTTGACGAGAAAAAAAATCCTGATTAACCTACTCACATGTATGCACGGGATGCGAAACAACAGCAGAAGTACAGAAAAAAAAGCACATCCGTACCGATGTATAATCAGCTCGCAACATTACACAATCGCGCTATTATCTACCTCCTGGCGTCCGGGATTGCTGTACACGGGGAATAATTATGCGATTTTCCCATCTGCATACCTCGGCACACACAAAAAAAAATGAGCGCTCGATAAGTATCGCCGGATTGCATTTATCCAGTGTTGTTGGATACCACATAAATAAAACGTGTTCACGGAAAGCAGCGTAACGAGCCGGCCAATGACAATTGGCACGGGGAAACTGTTGCAACGCAAAGTTACATCGAATCGTTTGTGCAATTGATTGCTTTTTTATTCAATTTACAGCGTCCATGTATCGCCTTCCGCAGTGTCACGGTGTGGGGTGACCTTGTCGGATGATTATGAAAAAAAAAGCTCTTTTTGGCGAGTGAGAAAGAGAGAGAGAGAGAGCGATAGAAAGAACCAGTTATTGTGGAAATCGAAAAGCAAAAGCGAAACGGTAAGGGTGTGATTTATTTATACGAGTTTCACAGACGCACTTTGACGAACAAAATGAGGCATCTTTTTTTTTTGATAAAATTACACCACACGCCATCTTGCGAAGATTTTCTCACATTATTTTCACACTTCACCCTTCCCTTTCGCCTTCCTTCTCGCACTAGCAGTTTTTCGACACTTTCACTCAACGCGTCGATTTGCGGCCTCGTTTGCATTGCATGGAGAAAGTGAACCAGCAAAAACAAATCATACAATAAATTACGCCCAAATTTACCAACTCTCGCTCGATAGACTCGCGCCGCCCAAAGCCACTGTGCCGCCCTTCGGGGACTGATTTCGGTCCAAGGCTTCATTCGCAAGACGCAAGACGCAAGACGCGACTCGCCAATCCAAGGGTTCACTTCGGTGGAAACGCATAATGCCGGCGCACGGCCCGGACCGGAGCGATTACCTCCTGTACCGGGCTCGGCCCAAGTTTATGGGCCTAACGGTTGGGCATAAAGTTGAACAATAAATATGAATTATGCTCAACCTGGGTGGACGTGAAATTTAATTTGAATAAATGACTTTCATGGACACTGGACATGTTCGGTGGATTTTCCGGCGTTTGCGCAGGCCACGTTGTCTGAATGGGGGAGGGGGATCAGAACACGAGAAAGGACGCCAGTTGGTACGCAATCTGCCAAAAAATCTGCCTCCCTATGAAATTGCACCGACCGTGGGAGCAGTAGTTCCCCGAAACGACATCGGGTTCGAGAGGATCACTGTGCCCGGTCACGGTGCCCTTGCGTTTGCGAATGGCAAGCCTGGCTATTTGGGCCAGGCTTTTTTTTTGCATTTTCATTTTACCCCCACCTGACCCTCGTGCACGGATAAAACGATAGAAAGTGGACCCGGGAAACTTTCCAACCCCCCCACGACCGGAAACGGGACAGTACGAGAGACATGTCAATCACGGCCGTGCTCAACGTCGGCGACGCCTGTCTGCCTGGCGCTGGCTGTCGAGAGCAACGCGCTTTATTGCAAGTAAATTATGCTTTTATTCCTTTATGGCCGCAAGGGACCGTAAAACATATTCTATTAAGTTTGCCCATAAAGCGCGCCGTTAAAGCGATATCGGGCTGAACGCGGGCGCCTGTAAAAGCGCGTCCAAGCGTGCGCGGCGTGGTTTTGCTGACACCAGAGCGAAGTGGACCGGGTGGAAATGCATAATTTTGGAGCAGAATGAGAGCGAGCAACAACAAAAAAAGTACGCTAAATAGATAATTGTGGCGCAAACATTATGCTTCGAATGAGCGGTGAAATGTTTTCAATTATGCCGAAAACAATTGCACAAGCAGAAGGCTGACTTTTCAGCAGGCCAGCGTTGACCTATTTTTGACGCTCTGTCAACCCGACCCTTACGGCACGGACAACCAAGATGATCAAACGATTGGAGTGTCCCTTCTGAGTGACGCAGAACCGGGAAGACCTCGAAATAACGAAGCAACACCAAACATCAAGCACGAAACGCAATACGCTACGACCCTGCTTGAGGTGACGAGATTTTGTATCGATACTACGCTCATTTGCCTTCTAGGTATCTGCGTTGGACAGGTTTGTCGCCCTTCGCAAGCAGCCAACAGTTCCTCTGACGAAGGTCGCTGCTGCTTTTACCAAGCATAATTATGTCCCTTAATTTAGGTGACTCTAGCCGGCCCAGGTTGAAATGTATCAAATTCTTGCGCGCTTCGGATCAAAGGAAGGCTTAAACAGAAACGGAAAGCATCTTGTGCGTCAACTTGCTCGAGTGCAGCTGATCAGTTTCGTCATTTCCCCAGAAATGGTGCTCATAGCAAAGGCATTTTCAAGATGGTTTTTCAGTGTCCTTTGTCTATTGAACATAAAAATGAAGGTTTGAATATGCTTAAATACATATATGTATGTTGGCCCATAAATAGAAGCCACTAACTAACTGCAAAACGAAAAATTTCATAAATAGAATTGAATACCTAATTGGATGATATCCAGGAGGTTTGCATGATAGCAATTTAAACAAGTAGTAAATAACAAATATATATTAAGTTCTAACAATAGGAAGAAACAGATAATGTGCAGTGAATTCTAGGTACAGAATAAAAGGATGGGTGAAATTCAGTAAAATGCTACATCAAACGATGAACGTTCAATAAAGAAATGCTAAAATTACTGCCATTATGATGATCGAGTGAAGTACAAAGCTGTGCAGACAACAAAGGAATCTTCGATTGTGACATGAATCATTGAATCCTCATTGACGATATCGACGTGTTGGAATTGCTTAAAGCGATCGTGGACGGACGGTTTAAGAGAGAGAGAGTGATGGAAAAATCCAGCGAAAGCAAATGGTGCAAATGAGCTAGTTTTTAATAAAATTATATCAAACGCCATTCAATCCATCGTCAGTGGAATTCAAAATCGCTACTTACTCAGCCCACCGTGACGTCATGCGCCCGGCTCGACTGATTGCTTTATCGCAAATCGAGGGACCAACAGGCGCCATTTTCCTGCCAAGGGTTAAGGAAGGCTCCAGGAGGCCACCGCCGCCATGGTCTCGTAAAACATATGTATGAGAAGCTTTTAAGGGATTTGTCTTTACGAGGGCCTTCGCCGCCGACTTTATCAGCTCGTCGAGATTAGCTCGGCTGAACGGTGTCTTCGAAGCAGCAAGCCCTTTCGAAAGGTGCACGGTTTATTTTTCCGTTGCCTCTTTCACAGCTGTCAGATTGAGGGACGCTCCAATTGAATCCGACAGCCGGCCCATACCATACTCACACACGCGCACGCCAGCTTGCTTAAGGGGAGCAAAATGGGGGCTGATTTCGAGAACTCACCGGTGCGAAGGTTCCGGTGGGAAGAACGAAACGGAAACTTTACGACACTAATAACATGATGCCTTATGATCCCTTTCTCGGGCGAGGACCGGAAAACCCGCGTACACCGGCGTCCCTTCGAGCGAAATCAGCTCAACGCGATGAAGGTAAAAGTGGTGCGGCTAAAAAGCGACCGTAGCCGTGGCGGACGATGGGGAAATAAAAACACTCATTTCCCGGAATACGGTATTTAAGGTGACAGGAAAGTCTACGCCACCCTTACCCCGGGTGAAACGTGTAATGTGATTAAAGCTTTAGAAAGAGAACATGCCAGCTTTCCGTGTCGCCGCCGGCGGGTATCCACCAAACGATCCGGTGCTTCCGGTGTTGCTGCTAAACGCCCGGCTAAGAAGGAATAAATCTTTCGCCTCGCTTGGATCTAATCTTGCCCCGTGGCGCGCCCGGTTCCGAGCGAAAATGATTGGCGTTTTCCATCACCTGCGAGCTTTTCATGTAGCGGTGGCCTGTTACCATGGCTCCAAAATGCGGACAAATTTCCGGCACGCTTCTAATCTGCCTCCTGCCTGGTACACTGGATTACTCGTCATTTTGTTCTTATGTTTTTGCTATCGCCTGCAGAAGAAAGCCTAGGTGAAAAGCTGCTCAAAAACATTTCTTAACCGTTCGTCACAGAAACACAGAAGGTGCTTCCGTTTGATCCCAGCAGTGCGCTGTTTGCTATGCAGAATCCTTTTAGTTGTTTCCATGGACCCAAATAAAGCTGCCACTCTATCAGCCATCGCTTGTTCCAACAGCAATGCTTGTCGAATGTACTGTTATTTGTAATCATTTCATATTTAATAGAATCCAAGCAGTGTTGAAACAGCTTTGAAACTATACACTTTGCGCTCAAATTCATGCGAACTCACGATTTATTCAATTACGTTCCGTTAAGCCATTCGAATGATTGCATCACAAAGGATCCACTTTCTGTCTCGGTGCACGAGCGTCTTTTACGTGCGCTGTACTCGATTTGCGTCAATCTTCAACCCACGTGGCGTACATATCCTTGGGCTTCAACATCAAACACGCAGATCTCCCGATCCGAACCGAGCTGCAATGAACGTGTTTTGTGTGCTTTAGGATTTTCTCTCCAACTCAACGCTCATTGTGCTGGTGCACTTACAAGGAAATACTTTCTTCCCGCGTGTGACCTCACCTTCTCGGGCAACATGAACCCCCCACACACACACGTGACAGGCCCATTTGAGCCGTCTAGAACACCATTCCACCGGAGCATGCCAACCCAGACTCTGCAGCTTTATCCACGACCGCCCCCCAAATGCATTCCGCTGGCTTTGCAGACTGTCAACTTGATCCTAGCCCCAATGGGGATGATGCGAACTTTACCCCAAAACGATCCCGGCGTGGCTCACCTGCAGTGTTCGTCGGTTTTGTTTCGCCAGTACGAATCCACCGGATCGAGGAGCTAAATCAGATCCGTGGGCTTTGCGTTTCGCGTTTCGTACGATGAGCTGAAAACTTGTTCCATGGCGCCCATGGTTGGGCGTCATTTAATATTCCTCCTCGGTGCAAGGACGCGCTAGAGTCCTCGCCGAAGCGCATGCAATGATACTGCGGCCCGAAACACGAACCATCCTAAGCTGACACGCTTGGTCGTACTTCCGGGCTGCGTCTTACAGGGCGGGTACATGGCGAGTTGGCAAACAAAACACAAAAGATGCAAAAACTGCAAACAACACTGCGCACTGTCTGGGCGGAAATGAACAGTTGCACTCGCCAGGTGAAGCAATTGTGCAATGCATCCACTCGTGAGGATTTAGCCATTGGGTTCGTTCGTTTCTTTAAACAAATCCACCCCCCACCGGATCTTTCGGGGTTTGTTCACGCACGTGTGCCATTTTGGGTGGTGCGCTGTGAGCCACCAACACTCGAGTCAAGGAGCTTTCGAGGGCAAGACACCACGAGACTCACGTACCGGTGGTGCTAGCCCTGCTGGTTCTCTCATTATGAGGTCACACGGCCACCAGCACGGCAGGTGGCATCCGGTGCACGGAACAATGCAAGTCAGAATCAGTTACGTTCGTTCGTTGTGCCGTTGTTTATGCGCAAGAGAAGGGTATTTTCTCAACAACCACGAATGCGAAGGCATTCGCCTTCTTGCCACGTAAGCAAGCATCCACAGGACGTTCTCTACGAGGTGTAACTGCGCGATGAGTGAAGCGAAGCGAAAATGCTAATAAACGCGATCCTTCGAGCCATCTCAACGCGGTCCAGAGATTGATGTAGCTGGATGCATTAATTTCCCAGCGCAAACCCTCTCCAATGGTCTCCTAATGCGTGCTGAAAATCCGGTGAATGGCAGAAAATTGCTTTCCCGCAATGCGAACCACACAAACAAAAGGACTAACGCTCGCACACACATACGCACCAGTAAAAGCTCCCACGGTCGGTGCCCGGCTCCTCCGGCGCAATGTTTCATTAGATAAAAGCACCGTCAGCCGAGCGTGATCGATCCACCGATTGGGTGGGAAAGTCACCCCCTGCAATGGGGTCGCCGAACTACGAACACTTCACTAAAACCTAATCGTTCATGAAGCGCATCATATCTCCGCTGTCGTCACGTCTTTCGCCCACAATTAACGGCCCTGCGCGTACGGTGACTTTCCCTTAGAACGGTGGGGTCCATCCTGCGTAATCCGTCGACCCTCAGGGTACCACGCGGCGGTTCCAAGGGTTGCCCTGAGCTGCCGTCGCCGGAAAACCCGGTCGCCCGGTCGGTCATCGCACATCGGATCACGCGGATTCGGTAGCCGGCAATTTCGGCAGCCGATAGCTATCGCGGTCATTATTTTCACAACCGAAACTAATACCTCTCATTTTCGCTAAATAAGTTCCCATAAACAAAGGCGATGTAATCTCATAATGCCAATTAATGTCTTCTCTATTTATCTTCCACATACCCGGGGTTGAGCTCACCACGGAGCCTGTCGTTGCCCGCTGGACACGAAAACTTGCTCCCGAGCCGTGGTCGACGATGGGCCCCGGTCTTTCTGGTCACCGAAGGCATCTTCGTGATCCGTATCCGTCATCGAGCCATACATTCGCTCCTGTCGACGGGAAGTTTGGTGGTTTGGCTGCCAGGCCATCCGCCCAAACTGTGCCAATCCTTCGCGGACATGCCTGGGGGCAGCTGTGTGGGTGGACTTTTTTGTTGTTCTATGCCAACTCCATCCTCTCCAAATTCCTCCCTGCCACGCTTGTTCGGTACCAACCCCCGGAGTTCGTCGAGCGAGCCAGAGTTGCCTCGCAAAACTAATCTAGTGGATCGACTTGCGGGCACGAAAATCGAACCACCATCCGCGCCCCGTCACGATGCGGCCAGTCTTAGCTATTCCTTCGATTGCCTTCGGCGCGTCCCAAGGAAAAAGGGGTTTCGGAAAAGTTGGTCCACATTTAATCCGAACCGACCCAGTCACTACGGTGCCCAATCGCTGCCCGGTCGAACGCAGCAATCGCAACCGTACCAGCGCAGACGAAAGTTTATCATGTTCCGTGCGCCCGTTTCTGTCCCTCTCTGTGTATGTGTGTGTGTTTGTGTGTGTGTCGCAGTCGAGGTCAATCGTCCATGCCCGATAGGATCAGATCTTACCAACTCTTCTTGCCATTGGCCACGGTGCGCATACCCGCCTGGAGGCAACGGAGCATTTGGGAAATGGGAATAGAAGAAAACAAATCGCTGACAAGAGCACTTCTCGAGCGACTGCCGCCCTTCGGGCGGAGGTTTCCATCCTTGTCGGTTGTTCCATCACGGACGAACCCCATCCGTCCGTCCGCACGAACGCTAGTTTCGAAATGGCGAAAGAAAAACAACATCAAACAACCACTTACACGGTCGGGTTGGGCAGCACGATTCGCCGAGGCGAGCCCGGTAACCGGTAACAGGGTTCACAATATCTAAAATCATCAAATAATTTCTTTATAGCAACGTTTTCAATAAAACCTTATCTTTACGCTACCATCTTAATACAGTCGCAAGGATCAGCCCCGAGGCAGGGCAGATAGCGAAGCTCGGGTCTCGGTGCCGGGTTTGGTGCAAAAAGCGGTGCCGGAAAATCGTCCGTACGGTGAGAGATGCCCAGCGCAGGAGCGCAAGAGATGCATTTACCGCTGCAACCGCTAGGAATGTGTTGTAACATCCATTCCGAGATTGAAGGCCGATCCGAAGGGTCATTGACAGTTCCCCCATTTCTGGGCGGGGGTGCGGACCTCGCGGATGGGGGGCCTTTGCTTTCGATGTAACGGACAGCACGACACATAAAAAGCTTATCTTGGTGGCTTATTTCGAAAGGCACCCGGTAAACGGTGCGAGGTGGGCAACCGAAAAAAAAGGCAAAAGAAAAAAAAATCCGAACCTCATCCGGACCGGATGGGACCGACCGCACCGGGTTATCCGTTCTGCTGGGCATCCTTTAGCCGATGCCGAATGTCTCGCTCCGACGTGGACATGAAGGGTTTGAACAAATTCGCTACAAATAAAGACAAGTCATAAATGGGCGAAAGAACAGGACGAACGACGTCTCGGTTTAGGTCGGGGTTTGGGGCGAGGGCGAGAAGCCGGCAGCCATTTTGTTCCCCGTGTCAGGACGATGCTCAGCACGACGTGTCTATTCACTGGGATCACACGAGAAGGACGGTAGGGCCCGCAGAAGATTGCAGCTGCTGCAGATCGCTATTATCAATAGTGCTGCTGGCAATCAGGAACCGCTCGAGCGGGTGGAGAAACCGTGCATGAAGATGGGGAAAAAGGGGTCAGAAGCAACAACAACAAAAAAAAGACGCAAACACTTGCATCAATCGCTCTGGGTTCGTTGGGTTGGCCGCGAAACCGGCCATCCCGATCGGGCGACGACTGCTACAACGGTGGCGCTTAAAAAGCTAAACCTTTTCACTGTTTTCTAACAACCGGTTCAAACATATACCACCTCATCTCTCATCAGGCCACCCGGGGATGAGGCCTGCTTGGATAGCCGTTCGGTCAGTTTCAAACACAGTCACCCATGCCAACCGGTTCGACGCCTGGCTCGCTGGTTGAATTGCAACAACGGTTCTCGGTGGCTGCCGAGCTGTTTTCCTCGGGTTTCTGCTCGCAACGGTTTCGCCTGCGTTTAACCAGAACGCCCGGTGCTCTTTTTTCTGATTGCTGCTTCTTTTATCTCTCTTTTTTTCTACTTCTTCTTTTTGATGTTTTTTTTTTGTGTGTGTTATCATCACTAAACGCTCCCAATCGGCCACTCAGGGCGCCGCTATTGGCGTTCGTTTTTTGGGAAATTCAACCATTAGCCAGTGCAGCCACCGCACACCCGACAGACGCTGCAGACAGCACCCTAACGAAAGGAAACACATCAGTTTCCGGGGAAAGATGTCGAACGTGTCCAGCGGTTGATTGGCCACCCCGTCGTCCTTTGACAATCGGCGATCGGTGAGGGGAGCAAAACAGGACACCGGAATTGGAAAGGTGCGACCGAAAACGAGGAAACAAACCAACGCAGACCGGTGAGAGGAACAACAACGTTGCACGACAATAGCAGTTGAAGGACTTTTTGTATCGCTTTTTCTTTTTTTGTTTTGATTTGTTTCACTTTACGTTAGTGAAAAGCTAAGCGGGAAATTGTGCCGCATGTTGTTAAGTGACTGCTTAAGCTTGACGTTTTTTCGCTCGTTACGGTTCACTATTTTCGTTAATTAAAGATTATGCACACTTAAACGAAACCGACTACAAATGCCGGTGAACCATTCAAGCCGGTGAACCATCGATAAAATAAGAAGTGTAGGTGTAGAATCCACGCGCTAGGTGGATCCATATGACCTGCCCGTCTCATTGGTCACAGCTTGGTCGCATGCAAATAAGAAGCCATCGTTTCCGAGCCGGTTCTCCGACGCAGCTGCAGCAGCACCGTGTACTGGTGGAATCTAACATGAGAATGAAGAGAAAAAAACGCCCCTAGAACAGAAACGTGACATTTTGCCATCACAAGTGTACACAAAAGCGTTTCCGATCATACCGGACGTGTGGTGGAGCTGCTGGCAGGCAGTGTAGGTGAAACCGGAAGATTATCGGTAAATCAGAGACGCCCGGCCATGACTCCCAGCCCACACTGTCCGGCCACAGGGAGGATGTTAGAACCGAGAACGAGTGGACGGATCGAGTCGGACGACCTGATGCGACTCGGGCATGTGTTGCTGGAATGAATTGAAAGTAATCGAATCTATGGTGGCAGGAAACTGTTGGATGGAGAACCGATCCTACGAAAGGAACGTCGCATGCACGATGAGATGCCATCAGGACGGCTAAAGACTACCAATTTATGGTTGGCAGGGTTGAAACAATAAATAGCTCATAATACATTGCATGCTGCAAGCGCTTCTGACGTCCATCGATGGTATTCCAACCGGTACCACTCTCGGGTACGAGGCATTTTGTGCGCAGTCCACACGTGGTATGGAGCACTTAAGTAATAACTGGAAATATTATTCTTTTAAAATTACATCCTTGATTGGGTCTTAAGAAACTTTGCATATTTTTGTACAAATATTTCAATCTTGCACTCCAGGAAAACCATTCAGCAACAGCTTGCTAGCAGGTTGTCGGTTTTTTATTGATTATGGAAATCATTTAATAGCGTAGGTGCATGATAACTACTTTTTAATATCGTTCTCCGAGAACCATCGAGAGCACGATCACTAAGAAAATGATTGCTCAAAATTAGTGCATTCATTCCTGGTATAAAATATTGATAAGGCATCAGTTTTTACGATGAAAAAAGGTTGCTATTTGCATCCGATAATTTCATGAAACTTGTACATAGATGCACTTCGATATAATTTTACTTTATTGAACAACATATTTAATGTTGTTTTCAAAAGCTTATAGTATATAGCCCTACGTTTTACCTTAATCACCTATTACTTTTCTTTTAATATTTAATAAACATAAATGATGTATAGAAAAGAAGAAACATTAACGAATTGACAACAAATATTATATGGAAAAGGCTTGGCCATTATTAGGTAGCGGGAAGTGGTTAAAAAGTGTCAGTTCGCTACGCTCTAGCTGTTGTCTTGCTGTTGCTCTATCAAAAGTCAATATTATCTTTCGCAGCATAATACGAACGCTTCCTCTTAAAACGAAATTGAAGCATCCAAAATACACAAAAAAACCGATTCACCACATCACAGTGATGTCTTGGCCTTCGGCACCTACGAGAAATGCTAATGAAATGCATAAATCAAACAAGAACAATGTGTCCTTCCGAGCTTGAAAAGACGTATACATTTTTTTCTTCCATTACATTACTATCAATTACACCGCAAGATCGCTTATGCAAGCTGCGTCACAGATTCGCTCGAGCTACTCTGTATGCGTCTGTGTGCATCTGGCATCAGAGCCGTACGAGTCAACCGCAAAGCCGCCGGTGCTGTTTCGACCGTGAAGAATTTACCATCGCTTCCAGGTCTCCCTGTAGGATTGCAATTTTCCTTCACGACAAAAGGGCAAAGTCGTGCCCGAAGCCGCTCAACAGGAATGTAACTGGATTCATTATATCAATCCGTTGGCGCCCAACCATAAGTCATACTATTTTGCTCATGAAAGTAATTAAGACATACCACTTCTCGGCCACACATCTCCGTTGGTCCGTGCCTACTCACCCGACGGCGTTGACGATGCCGTCGTGCATATTTAAAATGCATTTTCCTATCCATTTCCGCTTCCGTTTCAAGCACCGAATAACGTGCTGGAGGTTAGTGCGGTATCGGCAGCCAAATGGAAAGGCAGCCACCATCGGTTCCGGTTGGGGATGCGAGGACATAAAAGAACCGTGCTTCTGTGCCTACCGCCTCAATTCACCCACCAACACACCCGTACCGGGGGTCGACACTTGAACGGATCTTTTCATCATCCTTCGGCCACAAGCGAGATGCAGAGTCCAAATCATTCCACCCACGTTCGTCGCTCTCTCTCTCTCTCTCTCTCTCTCTCTCTCGCTCTTGCACTCCTAATTTCCTCCAGTTGATCGTTTATAAGTCGCTTCTCTATGGCCGAGGCGCTTAAGTGAAAAGCTTTGCATAGATGCACAAAAGGGCGGGCTGGCTTTGGTTGAATGAATTGCGACGGTCGCACCAGCGCACGCCGGAGGTGGTCTACGGAGTGTGTTGAATAATTTGTACGGAAAATGTTGCCACCGGTCGCGTATGAAAACACTTCCCATCGGGGGGCGCTGCAAAAACGGGACCGTTGGGGGGGGGGGAAACCGAACCGGTCTGAACGGAACAGTTCACTTCCGCCCTACTACTAATTGCTCGCGGTGGCAGCTCAGCCCGCAGCGAACGCTTCTCGCCACATCGGAGAGCCACCTTTGGCATCGTGGGGCATGCTTGCGCCGCTTTCAGCATCGTTTTTGTTTTCTTCATCACCGAAGCTTTAATAATTCGCTGGTCCCTTTTTCAGTGGGGCGGCTTTCGCTATTCAAACTCCGACGGATCCGGCCGATGGCGCAAAAGCACATCATAATAAATGGTCCCAAGCGATCCGTATGCCAGCTTAATTCACCCGAGCGACGTCAATTATGGAGATTATAATTGCTAGTCAGCCATCAAAGCCCGGGAGTGCCAATCCTTTTTTAATTGCTACCAATCACTCCACCCAACGATGAGGGCCCCGCAGCCATCAGAATTCCACTGAAAAGCGAGCACCCACCCCAGTGAGTCTGAAAGAGCCACAAGGTGCAGATAGAACCGCACAAAAGCTCCCGCCACAAAGCAAGAAGCGATGGATCGGGTTTACGACGCGGTGGCACCCAATTGCTCCGATAATGATTCCTTCCCAGGCCAGCCCTTTAATGGTCGCGCTTCGCCACCGGCCGGCGCTCGGGCGTGACCTGATGGAGCTTTCCGCCGATCCATCGATTCATGACTTA
Organism: Anopheles nili; assembly: GCF_943737925.1. NCBI lineage: Eukaryota > Metazoa > Arthropoda > Insecta > Diptera > Culicidae > Anopheles > Anopheles nili. The sequence continues at coordinate 24,753,685 of NC_071291.1, forward strand.
TCGGTGTGCGGTGTGCGCGCGGTGTAACGCCGGAAGCGATTGGCAATAAAGAAAAAATCAATGAATAAATTTTCATAAATATTTTCCATTATCGAGGATAATAAAAGTTTGCGCGTGGTTGCTGCTTCCTTCCTGCCGTTGGGTACGTGCGAACTGTCGCTTTCGCGGCTCGAACCTCTCGGTGCTACTCGGATGCTCGTCTTCGGTGTCATCGGAGCACCGGTTTATGATTTTTTGCCTCTCTCTATCTCTCTCTCACTCTCTCTCTTTTGCGAGGATCTTTCCCACTCGTTACTCCTCGGCAGGCCATCATTTTTATTTCCATAGCCTTTCGATGGGACGCGCTGTGAGTTCGGTCATTATGCATCGACCAACGACCAAGCCGTCGGGTTCGCTTGGTAACGCCGTCCAGCGAAGGATGCTGGTGGAATCCAATCGCAATCTCGACCGACCCAGGAACCGGGACTGGGCGCCTCCATCGGTGCCGGCAGCCAGCTGGCCAAGCGCCGGGCGTAGGTGCTCAGATTTTGTTTTCTCCCGGCTTCGGTCATTCCCTCCGGTAGATTTATATCCGAGGCCATTTAGATCGAAAATTGCCAGCATGGCCGCCGTGTGGAGGAGATGAGATGGGCCCGCTCGGCCACTTCCGCTGCTGGAAGCCAAACCGGCGATCACCTTCAATCTAGGAATTGGCCTCCGGAGTGGCTCCGATTTGGTCGGCTCGCTGGCGCACACCATGCGCCCGATGGGAGGAAAAACTTTGGGAATTTATGTAGATTTCGCTCGGAAGAAACTTGCTTCCACGAGGAACGTTCGCGCTCGGGCAAGGATGTAGGCGTTGGGCTGCGTATGAGCAGCTCGACGAATGGAAAAGAAAACACAAAGACACCCTGCAGAAGAAAAAAACGAAGCGAAAACGAAACCAACCCACCATCGAATGGGCGCAATTTCATGCTGGATGGGTGTATCAGCGGGTGTTTTTTTTTTCGGCGCTATCGAAAAATTGTTATCTTTTGCGAGGATGCTTATGGTCATGAATTTCCGGAAAGTGCCTTTTTAACGACTGCCCGACGGGCGCGTTGGCTCCACCGGAGCAAAAGATGCCCGAGCGATATAATATATCTGATTACTTAACCGGAGATGTCCAAGCGGTCCCGGCGGCCACACGGGGTCAACCGAACGGGTCGGAAATTGGAACTAATAAAATTTTAATCCACCAACGTTGCATCGTTGCCGAACGGTTTTGCGTGATGGTTTTAAACGTGCTTTTTTCTTTTTTTTTAATGGCTCCCACCCCAAGTAAGATATCGTGGATGCAATGGAGATTAAGGCTAAACATTCAAAATTAGCCATTAAGTGTTAGTTACTCTTTTTCGAACTGCACCAAACCGGTCAACTTTGTGCCAAAAGCGTATTTCTATAGTGCTTATTTGCATGTATTTTAATCGAACTTCATCTCCGACTCGTTCACCCGCCATAAAGCCGTGCAGGTGCATCCCATTAGCACCCGTTGAACAGTACCGTTCCAATGCATGAAGATGTTACATTTCTGCTGGAAGCTGCTTCGCTCCACAAACGCTACCCCCCAGACTTTACGTTCTCGCCGCCACCGATAGCTCCCATATCGCCTGACCGGCTTCATCGATTCGCACATTTTCACGTTCCCGAATGGGAAAACTCAATCTTCTCGAGCACTGGTTGGAATGTTGCTGCGGGCCCAAAAACCCGACGGCTCTCAACGTCCCGATGTATCCAATTGCCTCCGATAGCCTTCGATAACGGCCGGAGCCGGAATGGTCTGGTATGTGTGTGCCTTTCGGGCCTCAATCTCGCCTTCGAACGGCTGCCGTTTCTTTCTGCAAATTTCCGTCCACCGCGCCCCAGCGGTCGATTTCACTTGCAATCAAGCCAGAAGTCCTTTCCCCCTGATCGGGAGGACGACCACGAGCTGGCAGAGCGGGCGAGACATCTTCATCGTCGGAAAGTGGCCAGCACGCAAAGTGGTGTAACGGCCGCCTACTGACGCTGATTCTGCTTCTGCTGCTGCTGCTGCTGGCAGCCTGACGCCGACAGCCCGGACTCGGAGAGAGCGAGCGTATGTAAGTGTGTACAAATATTTAACTTAGATCAGCATTTCCAATAGTTTATGCGGGCCATTTATTTCGACAGTAATGGTTCTAGTTTTTGAAATATTCTGCCGGGCCGTAACGGCTCGTACAGCCGGAGAGTTTACTCGGTTATCGGTCCCGCCCAATCACAGCGACGGGAACGACGACGACGACGGGTAGTTCAGCGGCACTCCCTCGCGCACTTCCGGCACAACACACACACACACACACATATACACTCATAATAAACATGGCGTCTTGGGGTAGATCGTTCGTCCTGAGGCTGCAGAAATAAGCCCGCTTCTTGCTGCTGCAGTACAGCGTACTTGCCACACGCTTAAATACCCAGCACTCCATCCAGCGCCGCTCGTTAAACGCACGCATACACCGGACTCTGCCCCTGACCAGCTCGAGCTGGCGACTTCGCCTGAGACACGCTCCACTTTCATAGTGCTCCAGTTTTCTCAAACATATTGATTGCTGACTGCTGGGAGATAAATTGCGCAAGATATTCATTGGCAATACAAACATCCCGCAACGGCGACTGAGTTTCAACGGCTCTGTCCATGGTGCGTCTAGGCGATTATGTGTGTGCGTGTGTGTGTGTGTGTTTGCCAGCGATTACACGAGTCATTTGAGCTGCATCGAAGCACACCATGCGCCGTGGTGCGCTCGGACTGGGGCGAGCTAGAAAGTTGGTAATTTAGCGATTAAAATATACATTGACGTAACGCTTGGTACGGAGGGTAACGTATTGTTTGAGCTATTCATGCGTGAAATCTGAGCCAGAGCCTCTGCCCGGTGTTTTGTTTTTACGAGGCAGATATTAATTGAACCAAATGCGATCTTCGGTAGGGCACGCATCGGTGTAACATTTTCGGTTGGTGGCATTTTGCTGAAACAAATGACTTATGTTGCAATTTCAGAAAAGCGATCTTAATGTAACGACCAGTCCGATTGGTTCGCTCTTTTACGAGTTATTTGGCCAGGGAAAGAAAATGGAATTTGCTTTCTTTGGAATGCGCTTTTTGTCGCATAGCGCCAAAAACAAGCGTCCAAATTATTTCCGTTTCAACGCAGGACCACGAGTGTGTGGTTGAGTGAACCACAAGTCAGTGTGCAGCCATCGCCAAGAACGCCGACAGAGCGCCGCACCATAAACAATCGATCGACCACGGAGCGGAACTATCGGCACGACAGTTTGAATTTTTCATCCAATTTTATTAAAGCACGCTCCCGGACGTATAATTTTGCCCTCCCGGAACGACCACCGTCGTCTGGCTGTCTATTGGCAGCGGATCAAGGCACTCCGTTCGCAAGCGCTATGTGTTGCGGTTGACGAAGGACTCGTCGACGCTACGCGCGTGATGCTGAACGCGAGAACGAGAGAACGACGCCACGACAAAGTAGTGCACTATTCGCAAGCAAACGGCACCGAATCGTGAAACGCGACCCTGGTAGAAACGGGACGTCTTCGCGTTGCGTTTCTTATAATTTGTAAAGTGTGTTATTTATGTATGGCCAACCATTAGGTGACGAAATTCGATGCGATGCAACGTGTAGCTCGAGGCATACTTGAGGGGATCCTTTTTTTGTTTGGCAACGTTGCTGCATTTTTTTGCCAGCGAATAATTTTGCATTCTTGAGTGAATGGGTTTATTCTTAAGGATGAAACGAAGATTTATGCTTTGTTCCACCAACATCACGCACTTAAAACATGCAGAATCTTTATTTTGGGCAACATTAGCCGCATTTTTATTAATTTCACATACAAAATTTCATCGTCTTTTCGCAAAAGCTCATGATTTTAATTGCATTCTATTCGGGCGATGTACATCCGAATCTACGAGATAAAGAGCTAAGAGTTTGTCCGGCAGACACGACTTACATGGGGAACTGAAACTTAATGCCTCAGATCACTGCAACTTTGAAAACCGTTGACGGTGCCCCAACTGGACGGAGAGCGATAAAGTTCAATTGCAACATGTCGATGAAGTTCCGGGAACGACCAACGACCACTCCAGAGCACCAAGTGATCCACGCTTACAAACCAAAGCACCGACGAGTTCGCCCTGCGCAATGACGAGCTGCAATTGAGCGAGAGAAGAAAATAAAACCTTGCCTCCGGAAACGGTTCCCGTTCACCAAGGGCACCGAGTGCTGGAAGTACGGTTCGATCTTTGAACTTTCACCGGAAGTAATCAATAAACCTCGAACCCGGCAAGCCCTCCGATGCTTCTGGTGAACTTTCCGATCGTTTAGTCCATCGCAAAAGGCACCGTTTGACCGAAATCCCACAATAACGACAATCGCACCCCACGCTGTGCCAACCGGGCGGTAACAGTCGATTTTCTCCCGAGGCGCCCTGACGCCACTGACGGCTAGGGAATGGAATAATGAAAAGGAAAAGCATTTGTTTTGTGTGTAATTAACAGCGCTTTTAATGCTTCATTTATTTTAATGACTCCCGCTTGCTCCGAGTAATCCCGAGTTAAGGCACCACCCGCTTCCCGGTTGGGCGGCTGAGTGGGTGAGTTTTCTGATTGCGCATCTGGCCACTGGCGCCCACCCGCGTCCCAATCGGTTAGTTTGGCTCCTCCGATTTTACGGCTGTCGATTACTGATGGCCGGTACCAGGCGGTACATGCTCGTCATCGTTTGGCTGGAAGGAGCTACCCTTTTTCGCCATTTAGCCTGCTGGCCAACGCTGCAAGAAGATGCCAACGAAGACGTTACCCGAAACGCCCGATTCAACCGGCAACGAACAGCCTACCGGAAGGCCATTGAAAAGTGCGGAGATATAATGAAGTGCAATTTGGATTTAACTCTGATTTGCCGCCTTCTGTGCCGTGCCGTGATGGTGGATTATTTGTGAAGAAAATAAAATTTAATTTTCCAAAAGGTTTTCTCGGGAAATCTGGCAAAGGATCCGGCTGGTTTTAAGCGAGTTTTTTTTTCTTCCCATTGCTCCCAACCATTGCTCATTATCGTCGTGCTAAATGGTGGCGCATTATATTCATTATCATTATAATTTGAATCCTTTTTCTTGCAGACTCGAAAGATTTAAAATCTTAAACAAAAACCGTTTTACTCAGCAACGATGGCTTCGCAAATTCTTACCGATTTCCGCACGGCTACGATTCCAACAGGACAAGGATTTGTCGCTCGCGTGTAGCTGTGAAGCGTCATCAATCAACACCGCTGAATGAAAATCGATAGCACCGAGCAATGGGCATCACCGCTGACCTCAATCAGTAATGCTCACCTCAATGGGCGGGAGATTTGCTCTTTTCACCGTACATGACAGGCTGACAAATCGCTTATGATTGATACTCCCCGGAACGGGCCGTCGAAGAAGTCTTATCGCTGCCAGCCTGATTGATCTAAATCATTCACGCTGAACCCGATGTCGCCCGGTGACGTTGACAGCGATGGGCAGTATCGCGATGGCGTTGATCGACGACACCCCACTGCCCAGTAGCCATGCCGATGGTGTCCAGTGGTGGAAGCAGCCAAATCCCAAACCGTCACTAAGAATTTATTCTCTAACCTGGCACTCACCCTTTCGCGGTTGAGCAACGAAATTCAACTGCTCCTGCTGGGCCGATTAAGGTTCGGGGATGATAGCGGTTGCAGACAATTCCATTCAACTGTTCGGACAAACCCCAAGGGTCTCATTTTCACGGTCACCTCCGGGGGTAACTAAAAATCGTTGAATTTCCTCACATTTTCCTCGACCCATCGTCTTTTGTATGCAATGGAGAAAATCTGTCATGAAGCGCGTTGGTCGGGCGGATGGTTTTCCTTTTAAAAAGGTTTTTTTTCTTTTCGCTCTTTTAACAGACACGCAATGTCGCTGCCCGTATCGACCAAAAATAGAATGAAAAACACAGAAACAAATGGTAAGCAGAAGACGCGCCTGATGATGGGACAGTGCTTTTGCGAAAAGGTGCTTCCACGAAACAAAATATATCCTAGAAGTCCTTCATCGCGCCCGATTCCAGGCCACTCGCCGCATCGTCATAAATATTTGTCAAAATTAAGCTGGCTGTCAAATTGAATTGTTTCGTAGGCGACATCTCGGCTAAAATCCCCGATACCAGGGCGTGCGCGGCTCGTTACCAAGGCGTGGAGACACACCGAGAACAACCGTGAATCACAAACACACCAGCACAATCTCGTCCCCGAAATGGTGGGATCGCATTAGCGAGAGGCTTCGAATGGCGCGTTTGCGTTTTCGTCAGCTGCAAACGTCACTCGAATGGCCTCTGAAGCCGGAATAGAGCCCGAAAGCGATGGCGAAAAATGTTCCACCCAAAATGACCGGGGATGGGAGAGAGAAATTTAATTTAACAAATTAATGAATCAGAATTGGAACTCTTAAAAGTTCTCTCTTAGCAGCACGAAACCGGGACGCAAAACGGTGGTATGGGTTCTTTTTTCCCTCAATTCTGCCTCCCAACCGGGAATACATTCAACGAATGTTTTGTGCAAAAAAAATGCGCAATTTCCTCACTCCACGACCGTTTGCGGACCAGTCCACATCGCCCTCTAACACGATAATTATGAACATGATAGACAGAGAGAAAGAGCGAGAATGCGAGAAAATGAACAAGAGAACGAGAAATCTAAACGGGTGTCACATTAGATAGTTAAATGGACGATGAAGAGAGTTTCATAATATTTTTAATGTTGATTAGCCTCGTTTTTGCTCCCCAGCTACGTGAAGCAAAGATTGATGGCTATTTAAGCAACTTGCAACACCCATTTCTCACGCAACAACTTTCTCGGATCACAACGCGACAGATCACAGATGGGAATGGAATACGGAATTCGATTGTAAAGTTAAGCATTCAGGCGTATTAGATACAATAGTCTTGCGTAAGCGATCCGTTAGGCGTTGGCTTTGCCAGTTCCTTTCTTATACTTTTTTGAAGAGAATGGAATTTTTTACGAAATGAAAATTGGCATGTTATCCGTACCATGTTCTTCAACCTGGTCAGCTTCAAGGTTCCTAACCTAAATTGAAATCATGCATAGCAATTTTCCCAAAGCCCGACTGGTTGTGTTCGATATGTTACAGCAAAATATGGCTGCAAACGTAATGGTTCAATTTTAACGAGGGTGCTTGACGGAAAACTATCTCTCTATTTTCGTTTGTTTCTTTTACACCAAACCACCCTCCAATCTGTCAATATCATTCGTTTCTTTGAGAATGTCGGTACAGCTGACATGTTCCATTCCTGATTGTGACAGCAGCTCAAAGCAGTTTGATGTCAGTGCAATCTATCGAAGCTTATCTTTATTTAAAAAGACACTACTTCGAAAAATTCATCACATGAAATAGTCTATAAGACTATTCATTAGACTGCTCTTAGTACTGCACACAAATATGCAGTTACCCACAATACAAATTCAGGATTGCACACAATTCCGGATACACAAATCTAAGTACAGTTACGCGTTTAGTCACGCTCTTCGTAAGAACTATTTTATTACTTTTACGGAAAATCGGACATGTAATGGTAAAATAGTTAATAAAAGTAGAATGGTTATGGTTCGTACCGTTTTAAATAAACAATGATTAAAATGCTTTTTAATTTTATTCAGGAAAAATACGCTCAAATCCGTCTTACAACTTGTGTCAAAGCCCATCAATTTTTTTGCTCTAAATACTATTCAAAAAAAGTCTCTGTAAACGCATACTAACGAATGTGTCTACCTATGCGTTGCGTGAGAATAAACGCAGTTGTCGTGTAGGATTTGAATTCGTTTTTACTGACCGTACCGTTTACTTCTGTATGATGACCGTATCGTTCCAACGCTTCACGCATGGATGCACGTGCATGATTTAACTATGAGCATGGCTATGAAATGTTCCTGAATATCTTGAAAGTAAGCGCTTGGGTGTATTTTTCTTTGTGCAACATTTTATCAAACAGAGACAAATAGCACTCGACAAAGAAAATACGAATCATGTTTTAAGATCAAACTTGAAATAAACACTTCCATGTATGTCATAACAATTTGGCATCAAAATGATATCTCAAAAGCTATTTTATTTTTTCATTGAGGAATTCGTAAGTTTTTCCCCTCATTTTATATATTAACTTATATCTGAATCGTGTCATAGTTTGACGTTTTCAAACCATAAAAAGTTTTTTTTCTGAACACATTTACTCCTAACAACTACGCATTCTCCGTGGTAACTCCGTGGTAAATTAATGTTTTTCGATCGTGAAATTCAAGCTTCATTTCAATCTACGTTACAGTTCCTTCGTTTTCAATAAAAATTTGCTATGTGGTTATTTCCATGGAACACTGATGTAAAACGAAATTAAAATGCATCTTTTTAGATAAAACTACGTACTATTACAGTATTACCATAAACAAATATTTGCGGAAGCATGGCATCAAAAAGTCCAGTTATTCGTTAATGGTGCTCTTCTGCTATGATACTTTTATCTTTTACGAGGTGTTCGTAGTCAGTGTGCATTTTGATCGAAATATTCAGTGAAAAATATCAAATAATAGTATCAGGATCGCGGAAGTCTTCTCACCAAACATCAGCACACTCAACTTTCCACCGTTACACCCGAAACGTCACTCTAAGCGTAGGGAAAAACCAACGAATCCACAGTCGTAACTTTCCCTTTCGTAATGAAACCAATGTGTGGAAAAGCTCTTTATGATCGCAATGTATGACGCTGTCAAAATTTCGATCCTGTCGGTGACAATCATGAGTATCATGGGTGCGTTCCATTCTCGGCGCGACACCACGCACCAGCGCGCACATTTTAATCGAAACTTATGGAAGCGGTCATTGGATCCTTCTTGTGTTTGATGGTTCCGGTGGGCTGATCCGTACGGCGTCGCAGTGAGCTGAGTTTCCTTTGCGTTGCCAGCAACGGCTCGCGGAGAATAGCGCTGAAAGGGAAACGACATTCAACGCCATGAACCCAGGAAAATGCGTGCGTATGTGTGGGCTTTTTTTTCTCACTCTCGATCGCTTCTTTTAAAGGAACGACCGGTGTGCATCGTTTGGGCGGTGGTAAAAATAAACCATCTATATGCTGACGGTTTCCCGTCAGATTTTGTCCCCTTTTACAACGGTGTCTTTTTTTGTTCCTTTTCAAGATTGAGGATGGTTCCGTTGCTTTCACAGGTTTTTTTTTCTTCGGAAAAACAGTGTGCCTTTTCCAAATCCGTGCGCAATTCCACACCATACAATATGTGACGGGGCGATGCGAAAAGGGAATTGAATTTCATGCTTCACGATGCTTCCCTATCGAAGGTCGCCCTGATTGCGGATCAGACATCCGGTGCTACAAGGGCACCGATTTTTGCGTGTGCGTGTTTCTATCTAGCTCTCTCCACTTACGTAGACAGGTACCCCGAATGGATGGCATTAAATCGAGCACCTTATCGTGACAGAAAATGATGCGCACATGTTTGGCACGCTGAAAAGTGGTCCAACAATAGCGAATGGTTTATTCGCAAAAGGGTTACAGTGTCGTAAACTCGCTAACGCGCTCATTAACATTTCGGTTGAATAGAGAGATAGCACTCCGCACGAAAAACGCATTCAATTTTGCTTGAAAAGAGATAACAGTTCGATAAAAACGGCGTTGTATTGACGTAAAAAATTTCAGTGCGACAATTTATCAAGTTCAATTTACAACAGCTGTCCAGCGATGAGATAGAAATGGTAGCTTTATGAGTTTATTTGACAGGCAAATGTTTTTTACACAAATCGAAAAAGTCAAAGAAGGCTTTCTATGAATTTTATCGTCCATTTCATGCATGCAATTCGATATGGTTCGATAAAAACATGCGTTGAAATCTGTGGAAAATCATTTCAGGGTGTAAATTTCACTTCTGAAACTCATCACAAATGTTTAAAAAAGGATAATTTATCACTGTCATTGGAAAGTTATAATTGACAGTAGAATATTTCTACTGAATCGAAGCCTATCACATCAACAACACCATGATACAAGTTTCCTCTTTTGGCACCCTTGGCTGTTCAATTTGTTACATATCCGCAAACGTTGCTTCCTTTCACAAAGGTCATCGACAGGTCCAAAAGCTGTCGCTTTCGTCTCGTCACGACATACTGGGGCCTCTTTCGTTAACATCATCGTAAAAATGAACCGAAGTATAGATAATGGTAACCGCTTACTCGCTAGCATGGCTGGCTCGCTTAGGAATGTGTCAAAACTGCACCATTTGCAGAGGGTGTGGTCCATTCTACGCTACCGTTCCCACCATCGGGAAGTGCCCACAAAAGGCGCCATAGTAACGAAGCCGAAACAACAAAGCCTGTCACCAGTGCCCATCAGTGCACAGCAATTGCTGGGGCTTGGTTCGGCAATGTGTTTGAACGCTTTACAGAACATCCCCTGCTGCCAGATCATGCCGCTGGCATTCCGGATGTTCCATCCTTACTGGACCGGCGCCCTGTAATAGGAAATGATTTCTACCATTTTCGCGAGCAAATCGCTTGCCGCGCAGGCGAACCCAGCCTTGACGTTAGACCCGAAGCATCATCGGAAACTGTCATTGCAAACATCCTTACTGCTGCTGCTGCTGCTACAACCCCTTGTTCAAGCCAAAACCCAAACGAACCAGCCACCGTGGCACAACCACCGGGAAGGGAAAGCTTTAAAGTACAACAAAACGATCGTCTCACCCTACACGATGCTGCTAGTGTCAAGCAAATTCCCAGACGAGCACGTCGATATCATTTCCGAACGGAAAATCCACAACGCGATGATGCTGCAGGGCAGCCGTCTCGGACAAGAAAGGGACCCGGAACCGTTTCCACGACACCATTGATGAGCCATATAAAAGTGCCGACCCTTTTCCCCGGACAGAGGTTTGGCACGCGAATGTGATTCAGCCTCTCGAGCGGGATTAGACGGTGAATCCGGGCGCTTTCATCCGGGGTCGTGTACTTACAAGCCCGTTCCAGCACGGGCAGGGAATGCTTAGTCAACCCTCTGCTGCCGGGAGTGTTCCAAGGATACGTTCGGTTCAAGCGGCACTATGTAAACGGAAGCGATTTCAACTCGTTCCAGGACATAACAGTTTATCCGGTGCCTTTGTCGGGGTAGCGCTCAACGCGTCCTTGCTTGCGCGAAGGATCCCAAAATGGGCCTCGCGTGTGCAACAGCCCGCTACAAGCGCTCACCGATCGACGGTGGGTATTGATTTCGGTTTCGGTTCGCGACTACCCCTTTAACGGTCATTTGTACAGGGTACACGTGCTTCTGCCGATATCGCATGTAAACGGCAGCATGTACGCTACGACCCACGGTATCTAACGCATACGCACATGATTGTCTGCCAATCTTTGTTTAGGGCCGGTTTACCTTCATACACAAATGGGAAGATTCGATTATTCGTCCGTAATCGCTAACAACACGTTTACAAGCTGTTGCTAGCTGCCACAGAACCCCGTACATTCCATTGACTTCCGTTTTGCTTGGGTTAAGATATGGAAACTTCACAGAACTTATACTCCCACCCAAACATCCAAAAAAATTGTCAAACGCAAAGACCTTTACTTTGTAAACAAATTGAATACCCAACGCATGTGCGATGAACGAGCCTTAGTACTTACAGTAACATTTTTCATGTGAAATTTCGATCAATATTAGCCTATTACTTGCATTAGTTTTCATCTAAATAAGCTTAAAAAGTGTTGTTCCTATCACAGTGTTCTTCAAGACAATAAACGCTCAGTTCATCTTTTGAACATTTTTGTACAATGTTGCTCCAGTTCTACATCATTGCTTTCAAGCTAAATAGATCGATGGCACAAAAGAGCCCAAAACAAGCCCCCGTGTCTGACATCAGGCGGGAATAGCAGCAAACAGTATTATTTACACGGCTCACTAACACTTCATTAGTCTTCCCCTAGCGGCATGCTCGTAAAGGGCGTCGAATAACGAGCAAAGACACCGAACGACACTTGAAGATTTACATTCGCCCTGTGGCATGGACATTCATTGCAAACCTTGAAGCACCGAGCCGTTCCATCAGACCCGGCCGACGGCACGCTTGGGCCCAGCTTCCTCCATTGCGGCGAGCGCAACACAAGTCCGTGGTGGGGTCTTTATTTTTTCAATTTCCTGCAAATTTATTTCCACCGGAGCGGTACAAAGGGCTCGGCACCATACTTTACCGCGTGCGAGCCCTTTGCTCTGCGAGCGCGTTGTTGAAGACGTCGATACGGGAAAGATTCGTAGGGAAAAAACGGCTTCTTTTCAACGAAGCCGACTTGCAGCAGGAGCTGCAACCGGTCACAGTGAGACGCGATCCCCAGCAGCCATGTTAGATGGGGAATAAATTTTCCCTCGCTGCGTGCAAACCTTCCAGCGTAGCATCCCCCGGCAGAGACATCTGGTGTTGCCCATAATGGGCACACAAATTGAAATCCTTCGAGAACAATTTTTACTCACTTTCCCACAGGATCGCACCGGCCCGGGCACGGTTTCGCGCTCACTCGCCGGCTGCGAACATTCCGTTCGGATGGACGATTTCAGTACCAGCCGTGCGAGAACATTTCTCTTGGTCTAGCGAGACGCCGGAAGGCGCCATACCCTCCAGGCATGGGGTCATATTTTTCGCCAAGGCAGCAGCAGTTTTCGCAATTTCTTGAGCCCAACTACTTCCTTCCTAGCGTCCCACAACCACGTGCCAAAATCCATTCGTTTTACAGGCAATTGTCCTTGCACGTTAGAAACGTCGCCGTGCCATGCCAATCTATTTGCGAGCCGTGAAGGTGCAAATATTCGGCGCGTGATCAAGCAGAAAGAATCCAAATAGCATTCCAATTCGAATTTGATTCCATCGTGAGCAAACCTTGTTACGGTGGTGCTTCCTCTGCTGGCCAGCATGGCGATATTTTGCAAACGTTCTACCATTTCGTACTGCGGGTTGCCACTGCATAGCTATTCTCAAAAGTGTTGACCCAAAGAACCGGACGCACACAAGACGCAGGATCACAACTGATGATTTACCTGTATAAGACAAAACATAGGAAAATGAGAAAAACATTAGTGAAAAGCTTTTATAAAGTCGTGGAAACATGAATTACTCGCATGTCATTTGATGTATAAAATTTACTTCTAAATAAGAAGTCAATAATGTCCATTTGACGTCTTGAACCAAACATGAATAGGCGATTAAATAATATAATATATCAATACATATAATATGAAATACATTATAAGAACGTGTAAACAGATTAGCTATGAAAAATGTCACATTTGATAAACTCTCATAATTAAACATTACATTGATCATTGTATGAAGTAATATTGCTTTACCCTAAGTGTTGGAGTTCGGCTCCAACTTAAAGTTCGTAATAATAAATTCTACTGACGTGTTCTTTTAACTGATTCCACTAACACTTTATTCAAGTTAATTCGGTTGGGTCGTTCTTTAAACGCGCGCGGTGCGATGGTGCGATGGTGCGATGGTGTTAAAAAAATTCACGTCCTCTCTCTGGCGTTTTTCCGTTGAAATTGGTTCAAATCCAATGGCCTCCTCGCGATGGCCGTTTTTTACCGCGTCATCTCTGCGATGTTTCCCTGTCCCTTCGGTAACGGCACTCTTATCCTGTCTCCTACCTGTCAGTGCCGTTACGTCAGGTAAACAAACAAACACGCGCCGAATTGTCTGTAACATTCTCCCACCCGGTACTTTGCTCGGATGGGCAATTTACCCTGTTTCAAGTGCGCAATCTGTTCGATAAACAATTCGGCAGCACTCCCTATCGCCTTATCAGTCCGTCTACTTTGGTAAGCTTGGTTGTACCGTGCCTATCCTCGGTCTACTTCCGTACTTCCAACACCGCTATTTTTGTTGCAGGTCGTTCCATCAATCCGCTAGCGGTCTGCACAGTTGCTCGCCTTACCTGTCCGTCGGCGGCTCTGACGACAGCCACTACTCTTCCCTTAGTGAGCGGTCCTGTCGTGGTCTTTTTCCCGTTTCTTCTGTGCATACAATTATTCGAAAACCGAATAACGTATCCAACAGATCTGAGCAGCCTGTTCCAATTAGAGAATCGGTCGATCTGAATAAGTGATTTAGTGCTGGAATGATGCAGGAGGTTGCGGCGTAGTTCTTCCGTCGTATCATGCGGTAGCGTCGATGAAGTTGGCCATTCCTTTTCCGTCTGCCATAGAAAGCTCGGTCCTTTGATGTACTTGTCCTCAGGGTAGGGCACACCCAACCAGCTCACCTCGACGCTGGTGGCTTTGATCTTGCTGGCGTTCACCACCATCTCGAATCCGTACACGTCGATCCGCTCGGCGGTGGTGATCGGTAGCATGTCACCAGCCCGCACCTCTTCACCGTGACCCGGAAACGGTATGAAGAAAATGCCCACCTCGTAACGCGTTTGTGGCTGCAAACCCTCCACGGTGTATTCACTCAACGCCCGGTGGATGAGTGGGGTCGCATGGTACACGACACTGTCGATCTCACGGTACCGTAGCTGTATACCGTCCACGTAATCGAGCTCCTCATCATCCAGCTTGCGCCATGCGATCTTCGCCCAAGTCGCGTTCACCTCGGCAGCTCGCAGCTCCGGATCCTGGATGATCTCCTTGAGAAAGTTCGTTGGGTGGCTCATGTGCGGGAAGTGTCCGGAACCGATCGCGGGTGGTGGCGTGATCACGCGATCCGAGGGCGTACGGACGGTGTAGATCTGACTAGACGGTTGCGAGTTGACGTCTCGCAGGATAAGCGTGATCTTCACGCGATACTCCGTGTTGGCGTTCAGTCCTGGCAGCTCGAACTCGAGCTGTGGTGTCGCGATCAGATCGTCCGGTGGTGCGAACACCTGCGATTGCCATGTGGCGGTGTCGTTGTTGCGAGTGCGCGTGTATCGCAGCTCAACGCGACCATGCAGTCCCACGTACACCTGCGGCACGAGGAAAATGACACGCACAGTGTTCGCATCGATCGCGTCCAGGGCGAGCACTTTCAGGTCGACTTGCAGTCCGGAGAACGCTAGCCCACCAGCGGGTGTGCCGGCACCGTACTGGTTGTAGTTGATGCCGTTGCCCGTCGATGGTTGCGATCCAACCGGCCCAAAGGGCGGCCCATTCGGGAGGCTCTGGCCATGCAACAATGGAGGTCCTTGCGGTGGCAGATTCGGATCCTGCCCGTGGATGTGCTGCAGCAGCTGCTCGATGCGGATGTTGGGCGGTAAACTACCCGGTCCGTTTGGTCCCAGCACGTTCAACAGCTGCTTATCGAGCGCACTCGCCTGATGCTGGCCAGGATGTAGTCCCGGCTGACCGGGTGCCGTCGGAACGGGTTGTCCGGCCGGTTGGACGCCTGCCGAAGCCGGGTGCAGATACGGGTGAAAATCAGCACCGTAGTGGGGCTTGATTTCCGGCCCATAGTACCCGGGCGGACCGGGACGTTGCACACCGAGCGTGGCCGGTTTCATCGCGTCCTCGTAGCTGCCGTAATCGTACTTGCCATCGTCCAGCTCGGGCTCCTCAGGTTGGGCGCCACCGAAGATGTTGTTGAAGTGATCCTTCTTACCGGCGTCCTCCTTGGTGTACTTTTTGTGGGGTTTGTCCTGCGGTACCTTCGGTGGTTTTCCGTCCACCGTCGGGTAGAAGGGCGTCGGTTCCTTCCCGGGCGCGTCCGGTGGGGGTTTCGCGTCCGTGCGAGGCGGTTTCGTTGGCAGGAATTGCCCGATCGTGCCCGGCATAAGCAGCGGCTTCAACACGTCGCTGCCGCTGGCCAGACCGTTATCGGTGTTGACACTGCAAGTCCAGTGCTGGCAGCATTCTTCACCCGGAATCGGCATCAACCGGGCGTTCCGTGGGCTACACGGTAGATGAGAAGGTGGCGTCGCTGGCACGGCAGGACACGCCGGTCGACATTCGACGATGCCGGTATCACAGTAACAGTGCTGCTCGCAACCCGTCAAATTGCTCGGTATATCCGACCAGTTATCGAAGAACTGACCCTTATACTCGCACGTCCCATTGTCGATGCAACGCATCCGCTCCGGGCAACAGCGGGGTGCGATCGCACGGAATGTGGCCGGATCCGGACCCCACTTGAGGCAGTGCGGATCCAGCACGTCCAACCCAAACTCAGACGGGCACTCGATCTTGGCACAGTGCACACCAGCCTCCGTACACAGACACAGCGCGTTGCACTCGTCGTGGAACTGATCATTCAGCTGGTACGTGCGGCCTTTGAACTCACATCCGGTGGACCGGTGGTCAGCTTCCGGTCCGGGTGTTTTTCCATCCCGTTCCGGCACCACCGTCGTCGAAGGTGACGATGAAGATGAAGCCGGTGCCATCATCATCATCACACCGCTGCTCTGCTCGTGGTCGTCCAGCGTGACATCGCAGAACTCGCGCTTACAGCAAGGATCGTGTGGGTCAGGCAGGACGACGCACTGTTCTGGGCGGGTCGAGTTAAGTGGAGCACAGCGTGGAGCACACTCCATCTCACCATCGCTGTTGCAGGTACAGATCTGCTCGCAACCGATCTCCATCCGTTCGTTGATGTCGTACGAGCGGTTCTTGTAGATGCAGCTCGTCACGATCGCCTTGGCGGTGGTCGGTTCCTCCGAGACGGGCGTCGGTTCGAAACGTCCATCGGTGAACCGCTCTGAAGGGCAGATTAGCGTGGCACAGCACTCGTCCGTTTTGGAGGGATTCTCGTAGCAACCGGCTGCCAGAGCCGTTTTGCCGCGTTTCACGAATGGCCGGCCGCAACGGGCCTCGCAGCGCCATTTGCCGTCCTCCTCGCAGTGGCACCGTTCGTCGCAACCCTTGTCCACGGTGGCGTTGGTACGTGATGGCGGGTGAGTCCTTCTCTGGTGATCCGTTGCTTCGAAGGATTGGATCAAGCGGTTTCGCTCCCGAAGATGCTCGATCTCCATGTCTTCCAGGGCACGCCAAAGATCACGTTCACCCTGGGAGGGTACGGTTGTCCTTCTCCCAGTGGTACCACGCCGTTCTGCTTCGCTGTGCTGAGCCGATGACGGGCCGACTTGCGCGTCGTAGCGCAAAGAGTCGGTAAACGCAAAGGCCGGTGGCGGCGACGCGTTAACAGCTTCACGCTCTGTATCGGTATTGTATGGCGTCCTTAGCGTCGATCTTCCTGACGGGCCGGCTTGCACGTCGTAACGAAGGAAATCTGGAAACGCAATGGCCGGTCGCGACGATGCGCTCCCAGGTTCACGGTCGGTGCCGCCGACGTAAGGCGTCCCAAGCGTCGATCTCCGCGGCAGGGTGGCGGCCGAAGGAAATGTCACTTCTTCGACGGTTCCTGTGCGGATGCACGGGGATATCGCGCCTACACGTTGCTCGTTCAGCGACACTCCGAGCCCTCTCGACACGCTTGGGCTCAACTGAGCGATCTGCGCGGTCAGCCTGACGAAGCTTTCGTTCGCTTCCCTGGCTTGCTGTACCAACTCCTGAATCGAAACAGTGTCTTCCACTAGCTGAACTGCGGAAAGTTGTCGCACTGTGGAATTCGCGGTGGGGTTTGGTACATCGTTTTCGCGATTCATTCTCAGTCTGGTGTTCACCGATTCACAAGTAGAAAGCGAGTGAATTTTTTTAAAATGTTGGAGTTCGGCTCCAACTTAAAGTTCGTAATAATAAATTCTACTGACGTGTTCTTTTAACTGATTCCACTAACACTTTATTCAAGTTAATTCGGTTGGGTCGTTCTTTAAACGCGCGCGGTGCGATGGTGCGATGGTGCGATGGTGTTAAAAAAATTCACGTCCTCTCTCTGGCGTTTTTCCGTTGAAATTGGTTCAAATCCAATGGCCTCCTCGCGATGGCCGTTTTTTACCGCGTCATCTCTGCGATGTTTCCCTGTCCCTTCGGTAACGGCACTCTTATCCTGTCTCCTACCTGTCAGTGCCGTTACGTCAGGTAAACAAACAAACACGCGCCGAATTGTCTGTAACACTAAGTGAAGTACCATGCGCCTCCATCATGAACAACCATGCGTCTCCATTACACGCGACCAGGCGCATCCATCATTTTTATATATACGACAACCAGTAATTAGTTATAAGATATTTTTAAGGTAGCGGTAATATGGATTAAGTTTTATAGGAATACTATTTTTGAAGTGTTCCTGATCTGCAAATAGAGTAGCAATAAACATGCAACATATTTATAGAAACCTACTAGGCGACTCAACCGATTGCGAAGTACGATGTAACCTCAAACGGTCAAAAAACCCTAACCTGAACTGAACTAAAAAAAACTGAAAAAAAAGAGCTGCATATAGGCATATTGAAGTACCTGTTCTTGTTTACTTTCCCAAGCTCGTTATCTCAGTCCCATACGAATAGCAATACTTCTAACGATCGGCAATACCCCTTTCCTAATGGCCAGAATCCTAATGTATCGCAAGATGTTTGATGTTGCTTTTCGATGTATAGTTTCTAGTACAACCAATTTGCAAATAAACTCAAACAAGCTGGCTGGTGGTGAAACCTCGTACAAATAACAATAATTTCATTTTAAGAATTACACATTCA
Organism: Anopheles nili; assembly: GCF_943737925.1. Lineage (NCBI taxonomy): Eukaryota > Metazoa > Arthropoda > Insecta > Diptera > Culicidae > Anopheles > Anopheles nili. The sequence continues at coordinate 24,772,351 of NC_071291.1, forward strand.
GCATCCTACAATCCCTGTTACTAGTTCATTCAAGGTAAAGAAATTGCAAGGCTAACCGACGAAACCTTCCTATGATCACTGTTCCAGAGCTAAACCGACCACGAAACAGTAAGACGACGTTGATAATAGATTAATGGGAAAGTGTAAGATACCGCAGCGATTCATGGTTTTCCACGTTTCTCGCGCCATGGCAAGCCGACACGGATTGATGTCGGTTGGCCGGAAAGTGCTAAATTATTTTTCTTGTTCCAAGATCGTCTAGTGCATCGATTTATTTTCACATCCTTCTTCTGTTGCAAGTCATTGCACATTTCCAGATCTACACACATGTGCCACATAGTATGATATTTTTTTCTCGAGATTCCGAGCGTCCGATAGGGTCCAGTTTGCAACCGTACTGTAAGTTTTCTTACTCTTTAACACTACCTAGTGACGGTGATCTACAATAGCACCCATCGGCCCATGAAACATCTCATCCCACAGGCATGTGTGAAATAATGGGATCAACCCCACCCAAGACCATCCTTTCAAGGGTGATCTTCCTTGTGCGCGCGTTTTCCCCCAATCCCGTTGATAACGACAGAGCAGACAGCAGACATATCCCACATACATGCTTGATGACTTTTTTGGCTCCTTCAAGTATGCTCGCATGTCCTCGTCGCGATGTCGCGGTGGGAAGAGCTTTTCAACCGTTACGCTCCGTTTGGTGTGAAATGCGGACTGACATAATCCGGGACAAATTGGAAGACGCTACAGATGCTTTTTAACACCAACCGTCATAAGGGCGTCTTTGCTTAACCACGCGTCCAGCATTTCGTCTCGGGACAGTGGTGAGTAAGAGATCTGCCATCTTTTAGCTGACACGCTGAATGTTCAATATCTTCGTTTTGCTTTTGTGCACATCCGAGTGGGAAAAGATTGTCATTCGTATCTCTCCAATCATGGTTTAAAAGCGCAAGTGTGAGGTACAAGAATTATTTGAGTAAGTAAAGCAAAACGTATACTCCTCCATCCAAACTATACACAGCAAAAGGCATCAATGCACATGATCATCGTTGAGTTCCTTGTTATAAATGAGTTAAAACCCACGACATCATTTGAAACCTTAGGCACATCGCTCAGTATCACCGGTTCAAAAACCCTTTATATTGTCAAATTTACTTTAAAGTAAGTAAGAGGTATCCGTAACTGGAAGATAAAGCTTCATATCCGGCGTTTTTCTAAGCTGAAGAGCTCCATTATGCGCTAGTTTTTTGCTACAATCAGCTTGCCCGTTAAAAGAATGGTTGACACATTCAACGTTTGCTAACACAGGAAACATTTTTCACGGGTCGCTTCTCAAAGTCACTGTCCAAACACGACGGCACATCTTTACCCCGCGTCAAAGGTTCGTGCTTTATTTTTCACTCCCGTACATATAATCCCCCAAAACTCCATTACAAAGGACGAAAATAGTTTCCCCAACAACTAGCACACATTCTCCACTAAAAGCTAATATGACTTGAGGAACGTCAACACGCAAACAAAAAAAAACAAAAGATTGCTTGACAACCCCTTCTTCTGCGCGTAGCAGCGGGGAGTGTTTGAAATACCGCGAGTGTGTACGCCATCCTGCCCGCCGAAATGAGAAAGATATTTGGGGCACACAAATATTTCGAAAATGACAAAAGCATGAATTTGTCATCGCGACCAAAATGGCGACCGCCAAAAGCAACCCCCTTTCGTACTGACGGGTGGCTGTAGCCTCCTCACAAACCAACGACATCAAGCGGCCATCTTGCCACGATCTCGCGGATTCCTCTCTGCTGCCTTCACTCCAGCCGCTCAACACCGCATCCCAGCCACCGCGATACCCTTGGCTGACGCGGTCAAATATGTACCTTGCTTCTGGCCGCTGTACTCGTTGCCATTATTGTTGATCTTTCTCTGCCATTTGTTCTCTCCGCCCACTCTCCACATTGCCGTGAGCCCTGTTACCCATGCATTCCTTAACGGTGGAACCTCGACCCGGCGCGCTTCATCCGGAATGCTGTCTCCCAAAAACCCCATTCGATGCAAAGCGACCAACATACCTTGGCGAACGTCTCTATCGCTGCTCGCACACGCACCAGGATTGTGGATTACGGGGCAGAAAAATGGCTCACCTTTGCCTCCAACCAGCTTGCAGCATCCTCCGATCGGCATCCACTATGGCCTACGCTCTGACGAACGCGACAGCAGTCATGACGACACTCCACGCAATGTTGGCATACGAGCGTGCGAGCATATGTTAGTACCGGTTCCACGCATACCTGCTGGCGTTCGTTTGCACTCCGCTAGCGCTGGGATGTTTCACGGCCGGAAAAGCCACCGGTATAGCGACAATTCTTACCACCCACCTTATAAAAAGACGCACACTAAGGGTTGTCTACGTTGCTTGGCGTTTAATGCCTTCGTGAGAGCTGCTGGAAAGGCAACAGATCATTCTTTTCGTTGCACTCGTCTTCCAATCAGCAGATGGTGCCATAAGCTGCATGAGCTAGAGACGTTTTAGCTGGCATTATCTCTGCTTTCGATTTCCGGGAGTAATGTGTTTGAAGGAACATAAGACTTCTTTTAAAGTATTAGTTTGTTGAAAACCTTGCAGTACATTTTTGAAACCATCTTAAACAGGTACAAAAATACACTCAAAAATATATCATATTAGCATACAAAAGAGCAAGCTCAATCTTGAAAGCCTTTAAACTTGTTCCTTGTTTAAAAGCACCATCATAGTTCCGAAATAAATACAGCGGTCACAATAAGCCTCTTTTGAAAAGTATCTCCCAGCAGTTGGGAATGCAATATTTGACATGTTCAAAAGATCATTTTTCACGTACTCATCGATCGTATGTTCGTGGTTATCGTTCACACGTGCCCTACTGTCTGGCGTCATCGTACACGACCACAAAAGTCATATTCTTACCAAAAGCCTCTCAGCACCACAGTAAGCGGCTGGTCACGTCAAACTTGAAAAATGATTTCGCTTCTCCTAAGTGCCTCTCACAGTGACGTGGTCATCGGCGGTAAGCTAAATATTTAAACAGAGCGGGTGGCACGATGGTGAAAAAAAATATGAAAATCAATCTCACTGCCCGGTGGTCGAATAAAAACCCAATCATCATCTCTTCCCACCGATCCCAATTGCGAACATCATCGCTTAATGTTCCGCTAACGCTTTAAACTGCTGCGCAAGGAAGTGTTCAATATTTAGACCTACATTTGCAACGTTTGCAGAGTGAAAATTGAGCTATTTTTTTCGCCACAAAATGTCACGTCATGATTTTCATATTTGCGTTTGTTGGATGCTGATCGAGGCAAAAAAAAATTCTACATACTCTTTTAGATTTCGTCATGAAAACAAATTTCAAACAAAAAAGGCAAATATTTCGAGAGCACAGTTCTATTCAAATTTGTATCATTCTTTTTCCGAGCAGACATTAAAAATAATTGACTCGTTCCGATTTAGTTTGAATCAGAAACAACATGAACAGCTAGAAACATGAAAATTTAGCTGGAAAGTATACAAGAAAACTTTTCGCACTATATAAAAAATTAACATTTGAATTAATGCATTCCAATATGTAGTTCTCTTTTACGTAAAGTTTCAATCTCCAATGAAGAGACTTAACCAAAATGAAACGTTGTCAAAAATACGACCAAAACGACTGACATTCAATTGATCACAGCCATGACTTTTATTTAACGAAAATAAATTCATATCGGTACGAACGGTAAATCATTTTGCACCATGTTTGCCCATTCAGCAGCGGAAACGTTATTGCACAATATGGAATTCATTTCGCAAACGAGAACCGTTTTTGAAGTGAACAGACACACTTATGGCTCTGTAAAATTCGTGGCGGTGTTGTAATGAAGATGTACGCATATTTTTTATCTTGCGATGTTGCACTTTGCTGTGATTTATTTTCAACCAATATTGCCAGCGTATATCACGTACACAATCCATCGTGAAGCGATATTGGAAGTCTTGTTTTTTTTTCGGTATATTTTGGCTCAACAAATTAACATAGCTACCATGGGCAACTGAAAAAGCCTATGACAGTCACGATCTTAATTACATCAAGTTTAACGAGTACTTGATAGATATTTTCATTCCGTGCTGTGCCATCAACAGTGTCATGCGAAAACAGACGTTTTCTACGAAATCGCAAACAAAGTACGAGTTTGACCACTGAACACGAGCAGCGCACGAGCATACTTTCGGTCGGCGTGGGAAAATCGCAAACTGGACACCGACGGCGACACCGAACACGGCATAATGGATTAGATAAAATTGAAAACGAGTGGTCATTAGGGTGTACCACCATCACCAGTGCAAAAAAAAAAGAAATAAAAAATGTCCTCCATCATCTTTCCAAGCATGATGGAGCAGTTTGGTCACTCTTCCTCTGCAACACTACCGTTTCGAAAAGTAGCTTTTACCGGGTACACTTTTTCGGATATTTTTTTTTTTCCACCCACAGTGGTTGTATGACGAGGCTGTGCTCCAAAGTGTGCCGAAATAAGACTAAACGTTGGCGACTTCACCCCTGCCGGGTTGCCTGAAAGCGGCCGGGTGGTCAAATAACGACGAACCTAAAAAAAAAAGGACATCTCATGCGAATAGCGCTGATGCGTGCAGGCTCTTCTCGGAACCATCGGTGCGAAAAACCGGAGGTCATTTCGCTGATGAAATGAAAGTGTGAAAAATCTCCATCCCCGGACCGCACCTTATGCTGCTGCGTGCGACCCATCCAGGGGCTGGGCCAAAACTGCTGCCATCATGTGGCCGATGTGGACCAGCCAATGGAAGTTTGTTTGAATTTTTCTACACTCACCCCTGTTCGTCAGCACCTCCATTTGCCCTTCATTTGACAACATGCACACACACACGTACACACACTCTGGCACCTTAGCAAGGCGTGCTGTTTGAAGTGGCCGGTTTAGACCGCCCCCGAGCACGGAACCTCACTCGAGTCCCGGAAAGCGAGCGCACAGCACAAACGAGACGGAAGCAACCAGGGCCATGACGAAGGACGTTTTTAACCGAGAGGCAGAGAACCATCGCCGGGCGCTGAAGCGACGCCGATTGCGCGGTGTTACGCAAGCCTTACAATGACGCTTTCGGTGCAGAGGCGACGAGTCGAGAGTGGGACGGATCACGCAAACACATGCCAAACGGAAGCCACCCCTGGCGAACGCGCTAAGCCTCCCTGACTGACGAGATGAGACACCGAACATGGCAAAAAAAAAACAACCAAATGTGTTCCGCTTTCCGGCGCTGATGGAAGTTGACATAATGACTTTCATTCCCTGCCAAACGGCGAGGATGACGAGAAAGTCGACTTAAAGGACTCGAATGAATTCACCCGCTCTGGAATCATGTCGCGCCCCCGTGGGCACAAACGGTGAGGAGGAAGATTATTCGTACGTTTGTTGTTTGTAGTTTTTTTGCCTACGTGTTTCAGTTCGTTTTTTCTTTTTTTTTTGCTCTCAATTTTGGCTACTCTCTTTTTTTTCCCACCCACGAATAATTTGACCCGGTCATTCTCGCGCCACACGGTTAAGTGTGGGACGGTATATTGTTTAGAACTCTTTTTTTTTTTTCGCCTAGCACAACAGTTTTTCACAAAAATCGCCCCTTCACTAAGTAGGCGTTGAAATTTTTGCACCATCGGGATCACGAAACGAGCGCCCTGTTGGATGGGGTCTTTTCGCACCGTCACCATTCTGCTGCCTCGCTAGCGTGACGATCGAAGGCCGCACAGCCGGACGGCCGGACAGCCTCGTACCTTTCCGAGCCCTGTGGGAACCTTCAGGAAAGTGGCCCCCTGGCGTCTAGAAATGAAGGGTAATTAAGAGCTCAACATCGGTCGACCGGTCACAGTGGAGCGCTAGATTCATCATTCGTAGGCTTTTGCGCTTGCTCCAAAGTCCCCGGTGGTCCGTCCATTCGGAAACAAAGGACTGCTTTTGAGGGTGCGTTTTGCTGTCGAAGAACTGAAGAGCACGTTTGTCTTAGCGATTATGAGGCTGCTCTTTTGCACCAAAAATTACCCGCGACGATTTGTGTAGCTTCACACATTTGTTTTCGTTTTTCCTTATTCGTCCCAGCGTCAAGGAGCGAATTTTCGCAAATACAGACTATTAAATTTCTCTCACAACTCGATTTCGTGCGTTCGGCCAATTGTATATCACATCAAATTAGATTTCATATACAAAAATCATCGCTTTGCGCTTTACGAATGCCAACACGAATCCGTGCACTGGCCTGGGTTTTGGCAAAAGGCAGACGCAGCGAAAGCAAACTCACGCCGACATTGATAACGGTCCCTGTGCCTAATCAATTATGCCCACAGGATTTCGGTGACATTAAATCTGACAACTAGAGCCCAGGGCGGCATGTGCGTTTGCCGGTCGCCACGCAGATGGTGCGCCTGGTAGACCGCACGAGCGGTGAAAACGGAAGCACCTCATCAGCACGTCGCACCCGGGAACCGGAATCATCAAAATGTGACGCATATATTTATCCCACGCTTGCCGGAGCCCCATGCCAGCGCAAGCCTCGTCACTCGCCCCACGGGACGCGTGACTGATAAACCACCACCCGTCCGTTGACGTAGGACGCGGGTACATGTTTATCCATCATGGTGTGCCCGAAAGCGTCAAATTGAGTGCGCCCCGGCTCGCCTGTCGTGTAAGGCGCCAGCCTCGCCACGCGGATCATGGGCGCAATTGGAAAACCCACTGCCAGGCAGGTGACTCGGGCAGGTTGCCTTGGGCACCATCGTGAATGGTGGTACACTAAGAGCGCTAAGCCAGCTTTTAGCGTGATCATGGCACGCGAGGCGCTTTATACGTGGCCACAATCGCACGTGGATGATGGTGTAGCTTGGGCGCTATTGTGTGCGGGCGGAAATAAAAGAAACCCCGAAGCCCAGCCCAGCGTTTAGCGCGCCGGATGGACGGATTGGTGTCGAAGGACGGTTGGGCATTTTCCGGGCTTACAAATGATCACATATCCATTCGTATTTGGTCGTGTAAACATCACGTCGCCCGCGGTCAGCGGTCTGCCATAAAGCGGCGCGAGCAACGATGAATATTATCATTACTCCTATTTCAGCCGCTTCCGCTCGGTTCAACCAGCCTGTGAATGTTCGCTGGGCGGGTCGGGAATGGGTTCAAGTTTACTGTGGCTCAGCTACACGCGTGTGCTGGGGGAGGCGAAAAGTTAGGGATTTTACGGCTCCGTCAAAATACCCAGGGCTCGCAATCACTCACAGCGGTTGGATCGGTTGGGCCGCAGCGATTGTTGACCGAGCCTACACACACAGGCGGATCGAATGCATCGTTCCACGGAGCAGACCGTTGCGATTGCTAGCGGGATTAAAAGCGATGTTCCTGTAAGTCAGCATAAGGCCATTACGAGCAATAACATCTGCCGAGGTTAATCGACAACAAATCATGGACATGAGAATTAATTGGAAAAGGACTGTATGTGAAGAAAATGTTTCATTATCATTTGCTAATTGATTCAAAAATGCATTGAATTTTATGATTTATTCCACAAGCTAAACGTGCTGTACTTTTGTCCTGGAAAAACCAGTCGCCATCATGTTTCTAGCAGAGGATAAATCCTTGCGAAGCGCTCTTTCAGCTTATCTCCTTGCGGCTTGAAAACAGAATAACACAGAGGAGCGATGAAAATGAAACCTTTAAAACCCACCCTCCCTCATTTTGTACTTCCTTCTTGCTCTAATCATTAGCGAAATATAATTCAACATCCTTCGTTGCTGGGAAAAAACACGACGTCCACGGCCGCCGTTTCAAAAACAGACGGTTGAACCAGCCACAAGAAGACGAACTTAAGACGGGTTTGTGCGACTCCCGCGCAGCAGCGAAAAGCGAAGAACCACGCAACAAGCCTCACAAGAATACGGTTAAAATAGCGAGAATCATTGTATCGAGAATATCACGCCGAAGAATCGCAGTGACAAACCGCCAGGAGAAACGGGGATTGTACGCCTTTTTTTTATATGCGCGCAGACCACTGCTCGCTTCCGCTGCTGCAATAATAATCCATTGAGTGAAATCAGTCAGCTGGAATGATCCCGGGGAATGAATGTGAAGTTCGTTTATCTGAACAATGCATCGTCTTTTTTTCGTTTTTGTCTCCTTTCATACGTTGCTTTCATCCTTTCCCCCCATTCGCTCGGGGCTAGGATTGTGCGGCAGCAAATCGGTTCCGCTGGTTTGTACTTTTTTGCCTGTATATTTTTTTTTCAAAACATTTTACCACCATCAACCCCCTCTAAAAATGGCCAGGACGCAGCAGCACCGCAGCATTTTTCAATCTTTGCCCATCTTTTCCCGGAGCTCCTTCCGGGGACTTCGGTGTACGGTCTTGCGGCGATGCTCTTGCCGCGCACACATTTCCCAGTAAGCGTATTGTTAAGAATATTCGTTTTCCGAAAATGTCAGCAACAACACAATTTCTTAATCTCCCGCGTCTTTCGGCTGATCCTTTGAGCCCTTTGCAGTGTGGTGGATCTTATCGAATCGGTTGTTTCGCTTGTTTCTCAATTACGGGAACGGTACGGTTGATGCCGATAAGCGCCTCGAGTGTGCTATACCTTGGCAAAGGTCTCGAAACATAAATAGGATTTGCATAACGGTTAGCAGAACTGAGCGCAGGACTAAAGGCGTGTCATCTTCAAACAGTTTTTAGAATGTTGAAATTGTTGGAAAAATAATACCTTTTCTATGTCTTGCAAATGAGAATTATGAATTCGCTCTTATTTCATTTCATTAGCCACAATTTCATTAACCACACTTTCATTAGCTCTACCGTTTGCAGTTGCCATCTCGAAACTCTAAACCGTAGAGTGATCGTATCAATTCATACTTCAGCCCACCCAATTGGCTCAATAAAATTCGCAACACGATTGTCTCATAAAGTTTCATGTGCCAAGGTGCTGCAGGTTAATAACCACCGTCACCTAGTACACCATAACGTACCTGTTGTGCCTGCCAGCGCCATCAATCCTTTGACGCGCTTGCCGTCGAACAGCCCCGCGTAGGCGTGCAAATTTATTGCCCGTTCTAAGAAGGCGGCAAAATTAGCGTGCCAAGCTCGGGGGCATAAAATGGAAACGATTTAGCAAATCACGCCACCAGCACGATCACGTACCATTTAATGTACATGCAACCGACTCGGCACAGACAAATGAGGAGCCTTTACTGTGACTCGCACGTTCTTGGCCTCCCACTGGCGCAGCCTCCCGTATCACACAATTTATGGTCGCTTTAAAACACACGGAATAAAAACACCCAACATGACCATCAAAATTAGTAGCCCAATGGGGAATTCAAATGGTGCGCTATTAACTTCGTTCACCGCAGCAGTACGATAACCCATCCCTGAGCCTGAACCCATCGGCGTGCGCACCTCAACACCGAAACCACGTGTCCACTCGACGCCCGCCTTGTGACTGCAGCTGGGGCACGGATTCGAAAACCTCTAAATTTATCACTTCCTTCGAGGGGCGACAATTGAGCGTAATAAATCTAGCAATTCTACATTCACGCCGGCAAAAGCTCCGGCTTGGAGCTTGGAGCCCGCGGCGAGACCACCGTTTGCCACCGAGAAAAGGCTCCTCTCCCGTTGGCCACGGTTCGCCCGCTGGGAAGTGGCTTACGATTGTCAATAAATCAACGCTATCGATTCTTTTCCAGTGGCACCGATCACCGAGCCCGTGACTTTGCGCTACGTCGTGAAGCTTCGATATGAACGCTTTCGTGCCATACGACAACTTTCCACACCAGATTAACGACGAGAGAGAGAAAGAGAGAAACAAAAAACAAGGAATCGAACACTCCCACCAAAGCATCCCTGCTCACGAAAACGATGGAGGAAGTCCCAAAGGAACGGCTGCCCGTCGTGCTGGAGAAGTCATACGAGCTGCAATGCGTTAGTGCCGGAAAAGTTCACGACTTCTTCACGTCACCACTAAGCTCCGGAGACCATGACGGTGGCAATCTTCAAATATGATTAAGCTCACTTATGTGCGACATTTAACGCTTCATTAATTTTACATAATTTCTTCCCATTCGTGCTGTTCGTCATCGAGCGATCATGCGGGGTTTCGTTTGCCGGCTGGTAGCAAAGGCTATAGCGGTTGAGCATGCATGGGTGTTACATACAGTGGGTAGTGTGTTATGGTATGATTTAATTTAAATACGTTATCAAGCACTACAAATGTTGATCTCGAAATTAATGGACGGTATGAGGGACAATTTTTTTCTTTATTTTTTCATAATTTTATTATTTTTTTCATAATTTTATTTTATTTGATAATTTTTACCAGTTTAACGATGATTTGCACGTTTGCTTATCACACTTATACCGGGAAAGTACAATTGATTGCTTTAAATACTGCTTAAATGTTACAAACACCGTTTTTCAAAGGATGCAAAGTTTATCATAAAACATAGCATGTTTTCAACTACCAAACATCGACAATAAATTACATCTCGAACGTAATAAGCACTAATTTTGGCATACGTTAAATCTACAAAAAATGCTCTTTCTTCACTAAATGATGCATGACGTATTGACAGGTCTTTCGCAACACTATATTTCATTTCATGACTAATAGTATGGCTTAACGAAAACGTGTTTTCACCTTACGAAAAGAAAAGATTCCACGATGAACCAATGATGATAACGATGTTTAACTGCTGTGAAATCGATTCTGAACTGAATTTAAGCCAGCCCTGAAGCACTCATATTGACGTTTTTTTTTTCAACCACTCTATGGATCTTTAAATAACGACAAAAGAACGCGTTGTATCAATCCCGTCACAAAACGAGCAGATTAAATTAATTACTTATCAATAAATTCACATCCGCGTACCGTCCGAACTTGCGATGCTTATCCGCGAATTCCAACCGGCCCGGCGGGCTTTGTTCCTCAAACCAAAGCGTGCCACAAGATTGTGCATCCTCGCGGTGCACAGCTCTCGCTTTTGTTGGGCAAGGCATAAATTTATGGACCGTTGGGGTGGTCGCTTCTACCCGTCAACTGCACCCTCCTGCGAATCGACGTTCCGTGCGACGTTCGCATTTCACGTACACCCACTAAATTATCTTACGCCATCGGGCCTCGAGTGGCGGGCATTGCTCGAATTGCTCGCTTGATTTATGTAAACCGTTGATCACCGTGAGCATTATTACTGTTGCTAATGTTGTGATGACCGGGGCGTCCGTCCGGGATTTCCGAGCACACGTTGATCGGCTGGCATTGGAGCCGGTTACAGAGGTGACGGTAGCGCAACGATTGGATCGGTCCACGCGGATCATGATGGACATGAGCTCAGCCCGGGACTTGCCCGACAATGCGGATAAATGATGACCGACCCGGGGATATGTGGCATTATACGCGGAACGCGGAAAACGCTCTAAAAAGATTAAAGCCGGTTCCACGCACCCCTTTGGCCGAGCACAATTGGTGATTGAAGCCGTGATCAAACCGTGCTGATTAATATGAAAATTGTTGAATGATTCATGGTTCGTCGTACGGTGGCATCTGTGATGGTGTAATTTCGGATTCCGTTCATTATACGATAAGCGAAACCAAATTAAATGAAATAATGCGCAATGTTAGCGACCCAGCTTGGAACAGCCACGTGCAACCGTTTGATCAGCACAGCAATCGATTGTTTGTATAATTATTCGTATCACTTCACGTAGCTCAAATATTGCATTTATGGTTACCAAAGTCAATTTCCATCAACCGCAAATATACGACGATGCATTGATAAATGTGCATTCCAGCGTCGTCGCATCCCTGATGCGTCGCTTTGTTCGCCTTGGCTTAGCGTGGATTTTTCAAGGAAATTTTCCACCAACGGGCGTTCCTGCTCCGGGCGTACCACAGCCCGTTAATGGCATGCAGTCGACACAATAGATAATAAAATTAATTGACGTTCCATTAAAAATTCATTAAACCGTTTCAGTGCAGTCGATAGCGCTTTCACCGTCGTCACGCCGAGCCAGGCGATCTTGGTCTCGAGGCGGGCGTTTGTTTTTCAGACCTTCGCTCGCTCGGACGCCAACGCGCTTAGCTTCGCCGAGCTGGCGACTTACGAGCGGGAAATGAATTGTGATTTTTACCCAACGACCGCTGCCCTCCAACACGGGTCTGCTGCTTTTCGGCCGGTGCAATTCGCTGCTGCAACCACGCTAGAACGCTCCTTTTTTTTCCTCGCTCGCTTCGCCCTCTCGAGGACAAACTTCATTTTCTCACATCGTTCGCCCGGGCACGGTGAAAGTTTAATGGCGATAAAGTCTCCGCTCATTAAGGCGGGCAGAAGAAAGCAATCAGCTTATGTTTAAGCACTAAGCCGAGCGTTGTGTTGTGCTTTTTTCCTCCAGCTCACGGCGGGCGACGTAAAAACCGATTATTGAAAGTACGATGCATGACAGGTTGTTGTTTGTTTTGCCGAACAAAAGGTTATACATGGCTGATATAACGACGCGAAAGACGATTAAACGGTTAGCATTTTTTTTTTGTTTTTCACAAAACTTTCAACAATCCAAACATTATTGTTCTTGGAAATGGTTTGAAATTTACGAACCGTGTACATTGTCGATAAAGCGTCAAGCATTTTTAAAGCTACACAGTTGTATGCGGCAAATATGATTGCAAAACAACATTCCTTTTTCCACCCACAAACGGTAGGTTGCGATACAAGCCGCTGTGAAAATTATAACCTACCCACGAACCTACAACAGGGCAACCTAGAACAGCCCGAACAAGTCTAATCGAATCAAAACCAGCCACGCTCGTTGACCAATTTGGCGGGGCACTCCGGTTCAAGTACCAATTATCCCACTCCAGCCATTTGCCAAATTGTTTTGGAAACAAATTTTCCAGCCAACCGTTCCGCAGAAACCGGCCAAGTCCAGCGGCCGCGCGGCTCTATTTTCAGCTTTTCTATCGGTTCATCGCAATGGAAGCCACTTGTGTCGCTGACCGCCACCGATACGAAGCAAGCGACTGCGGCCAATTGGAAAATTGTGCTACCGCCAGTTTTAGGAAAATGTTTACAAAACAACCAAGAAGCTTGCCCTGCGCCGGGACGCCATCGCCAAAAGTAATTAATTAATTGATTACCATGGAGTCCGCGCGATGAAGGGCCACCGTGGTTGGTCAATAGCTCGCACAAACTGACGCATATCGTTAACGGTGATCAACGACATCAATGTATCGAACACAACAATCGGCCCATCAGTCGCTTCGCGATGAATGGAACGACTCGAGTGACTCTTGATCGTTGGCCAAGTAGCCTCAACTAAACTTAATTGGTACGGTTCGCTCGCAGTCGGAATCCAGAAAGCAGCGAAAAAAACGCAATCAGCACAAAGCTACGAAAAACTAGTTAAGATCGCCGAGCGTTTGCGGAATTATTAGTATTGCTTCGGGAAACTTCTTCCCATGGTGTATTCGAGTGCGTGGTATTCGCTGCGTATTGTATCGAAAACTTTTCCATCACCTTGCGTCCGAGATTACCCATCTAAATAATATTTTCATCAACAAAACTTTTTGTGCGCTCTCCCCCTGGCAGCAGATGGTAGCACTTGGGCCCGAAAGTAAATCAAAAATTCCTCGCAAATGTACAATACCCACAAAACAACGACCGCTTGTTGTTTCGGGCGTGTTGCCAACAACACGTGCCTTTTATTTGCTTCATCCCTCCCAGTTTTCTTTAGCTCGCTTTTCTGCCCGCGCTCGGACCTACCGAAGTTATGAATGCGATATTTGATTTGCCTCATCCCCAGCAACCCTGGTCGGTGTGACTAATGAAAGCATCTTCAAAACGTCGTTTAGGGAGAAAATAAAATGAAGCCCCAACAACAAGCGCACGAGGAGTAGTGGCGAGGAGGCAAAGTTCGGCCCCAAAAGCTGCAATGAAAGAAACCATCCGAACAACTGACCCATCAGCCAAATGCTGCCAATTCATTCGAGCATCACTCGAGAGTTGTGCGTCCCCAGTACGTCCCCGGTGGATGGCAGAATGGGCCCCAGCAAACCCAGCAAACCCAGCAGCAGATGATGCGATCCGGACCGTTGATTTCCGTTTCCGATGTCCCCGAACGCGTGGCGGTGGCGGAATTTTCCGTTCGTTCCGTTGACAGCGCAAACTTTATAACTCACTTAATTAGGACACTTTTCTGATACTTTCCGCCGAGAGTAAGCCCGGGTTCGAACGCTCCGTGTACGCGGTGGTCTCCTTATTAACCGAGCTGAAGTGCCTCATTTTTGTTGCGCCATCCCAACCAGCCGTTTCGAGCACCAAACACCGGTCACTTACAATCCGACCGGCGATCCGGCGAATCAAAATCTGTTTTTCCGAGCGCACAAAAGTATTTATTGAATTTCGAGCCGCGCCGGGCTGATGAACATTGTCCTTACGTCCTTGTGGCGGCCCGGGTGGGTCGCCAAAAAAAGAAAAAAAAACTACGATCGAAGACTACCGTGACCAACTTGCGCCCGGGAGGAAGCGAATGGCAAACTTTCCCCAACCCGAACTACCCTTGGAGGCCGTTTCAATCACGTTCCGGTCGTCTCTCTTTGGGTCCTTCCATCCATGCTGCCACTGCTGCTGGTGATTTGATTTGGGATTTGTTGGCTAGAGCCACGGAAGCAAGAACCGGGCTGGTTTTCCCACACCCGACAGCGCCGCAGGATGGGGATCGGTTCCAAAATGAATTGGAACAGATTGATTGTGCGGTTGTGGCCGGTGCGGCTCCATTTTGCCTCCGCTCGACGTGCTGAAGGATGCTCCGGAGAGGGACGAACTCCAACACTTCGTTACTTTGTAGCGTCGGTGTCGCGCTCGTCAAACACCGGAAGGCACCCTGACGGATGGGCACGCCAGACGCCACGGGTGTGTTCGGAATAAAACCGACAAATCTGCGCTCCGACAGGATGACGATGGAAGATACATATATATGAATAAGACCACTGATTGTGTGTGCCACGAGTTCGCGAGCGCACCCACACGCTCGTCCGTTGGGGGTTTTGTCAAACGCTGCGCTCATCATTCCGCCATCGTGCGGGAAACATTCACAAACCCCGGCAGATGATACCGGGCTGGGAGTTTAGATTGCCTCAGCACCGCCCACCACACCGGGTGGAATAAAAAAGCAACCCTTACGCTCGCATTTCACACTCGTGGTAGCCTTGACTTTCTCGCTTCTCAAGTCGCGTCTCAAGTCAGAGCCCGAGGCCCAGTGGGGACTTACGCCAGGGACACAGTTGATGCCAGATGTTGCCTCTGCGCCTCCAACCAAAGGAACCTCAGCGATCTTTCACAATGATCCTCTTTAATTTAAATCATACACCAATCACTCCATCCCAGCCGATGTTGAGTCGGCCTCCGATTTGGCTGTCGCTTTCCTAAAGCTTCCGCCCGCCGTTCAGTGAGCCTGGTGTGATGGAAGGGGAAGAGGGTGTAGCGTGTGGTGGCATTTCCCGTCATCAAATTAATTTTCGAAAGTTTACACAACTCTTCAACCGGCCGAGCCATTCCGAAGCCGAAACGAAAATCATCACCAATCGCTGGCATGTGAATATACCCCGACCATATCCGCTCCCCACACCGGAAGCATCGTTGACGGAGGGGTGGGGGGTGGGAAGGAAGGAATCCCGACGAATTCTAAACAGCACCAGCGCAATGTAAACCGTGACGCTTGTTAATCACGGCCCATGTTCGCAATCACCCTGCGAAACGGGGTGTCTCTCCGAACCCCCATGCGCTCCTGATGGTAGCAAAGGGATCGCTTTTTGTTCCTTAATTTATCAACCCTTTACGAAACGGAACCACACACACGCACACACACACGCACACACACATGCGAGCACTCGCACGTCAATGCTAATGAGATGTGATTTCGTTTCATTTGTAATTTCGGAAACCACTTAATTTTTGGCAGATTCCAGCGAACCTCCTACCAACGGATTCACGGTTCCCGGCGTTACGTACGGATTGTATTATTTATTCACATTCCACCACCTGCTGCCTGGGAAGGGGGTGGCTGGCTTATTTCATGAGAAACCCGGTAGTGGAGTCGGCACCAAATATTTGGGCTCGAATTATGCAAACAAACTGCGTGCTTCCTTGCGTGAGAGCCCGCGAAGCGACACAGTAGGCCATGGTACGCATGGTACGGTAGTTCGTCAGCCGTGTGGCGAATCGGTGTAATTCGGTGTCACGTGCATGACACTCTCCGCCTTCATTGATCTTCAGGAGCACAACCCCCAAATGTCAAATCAGTTCGGGTGCGCCATCCGCCCGATTAGCTCGAAGCGCCTTCAAAGTACCGTTCGATAATGAGCGTAACCGCGAATTGCTTCATTTTTCCGACGCAATTGAAATCGCGCACCCTTTTTTCGCTGGCTGGGAAACATTTACAAACCTTTGCCCCGGCCACGCAAATGATTCGACGCAATTTACGCCGTATCGGTACCGGCCGTGGGTGGGATGGTAATGATTTCAAAAGCCGCTCCAAATTTAATGAACCCTTGCGCGGAAAAAGGGTTTCCCAAGCGTCACGCAATCACTAGCACACCACACCACGTGCACCATGCAGCGGGTGTTGGTATCCCCTTTTTGCAATTTCCCTCCCTCCCCCACCATTTTTCTGTTTCTTTTTTTTTTTTGTTGCTCCCCATTACCAGTCGGAAGGGTTCCACTTAGCTCGGTATTATCAAAAACCTCTTCAGCCACGAACGATGGCAACACCGCCATCGGGCCGGTGGAAAACCGCACGCTGTACATGTTTGATTTTCCCGAAAAACAGATAACACGTACCCACTTCAATTTTCCATTTCGAACGGGGTTTTCGGGCCAAGCTTGCCGCCATTTTGCTCTCCTTTCCCACCCACACTTTGCCTGTTGAGTTGTCACTCACGGGGGGAGGTTGTGCGCCCGAGATTGCTCGTTGGCTTTCCCAAACGCCCAAACCCTGCCGTGAACGTGTGGCCCCACTGTTTCATTTTGTTAAAATCACCCAACCGCACTTGGCACGTACCGGGAAAGGCGCACCACAGATCCGCCGCTTGCTAGGGGGGGGGGGGGCACGTGGAAAGAAAAACCACCCTCCTTCCGCCAATTGCTTCCGCCGTGATCCTGAGATGCCGGATGTTTGCTGATTTGACGGAATTGTACCACTCGAACCGGTCCCGGCGCTTGGTGGGCACCAAAATCGAGCCTGTGGAAAAACACTGCCCTCGAACCCGCTCATTCTACGCTCCCGAAGCCAATCTACTCCGAATGTGGTGTGTGTATGTGTGTCTGAGTGTGTGAGGTATATATGTTTGCCAGCGCATCGTCCCAAAGTAACGAGTCTCGTTCGAAACCAATGAAAATCACACCACCGGAAGAACCTTAAGCCCGAGAAAAAAGTACCCTTCCCTGGCCGTTCACGCTTATGCACCCCCCCCCCCACCCCCCACAACCCGCGATAAGGGAAAGAAAAAGCGATATACCCCCGAATGCGGCACCCGGCGCCCCGGTTCCGCTCGCTTGAACTCGGCCACACCAAATGCACGAGCCGAGTGGAACGGCAAGGTCGTGTAGCTTAAAACATATTAAATTCAATTTCCCGTCTTTTCCAAAACATCGAACGGCACGGGGACACGGCCCAAACGGAGTTTCTCGCGCGGCCAGGCACGCGAAGGGGTGCTTTAGCGCCAGTCAAACCAACCCTCTGCCCGACCCCATGCTCGTGTTCGTGTTGCGGCGTGTTCGCAGGGCAGATTTGCGTGATGTTCTCCATCCGTTTAGCGAAATGTGGTTCCCGGTCGGGGGGTGGGGGCGTAATGCGACGCATGCTGGCACCACGATGATAACGACGGCAAATGATTCGATCTGCCGAACGGTGTGTTATTGGGTTTTGCCGGTTTACCGGTGCTTAAAACAGTGCGAACAGTGATTGAATTTTCGTGCCCCGTTGGAGGCCATCCTGCTGCGGAGGTCCTTGCTAGTGAGCGCGTCCTTGCGGGGGCGTTTTCGAAATATCGCGGTTCTAATTTTACGTTCGCTAATTTGAATGAAACCGAACCGAAACAAGTTCCACAAACAGGCGTACGGCTAATGTCGAGCGCACTTCACGTGCGCTATTAACAAAACGGCCTCGCCTCGTGCGCTGCTCGTCTAATGACAAATGTCCGTGTGAGAACAAAAAGAAGAAGAAGAAGAAGAAGAAGGAAAAAAAGCAGCGTTCCACGAACGAGCAAACTTCGAAATAAAGCAGATTTAGCTGTCACGTGACGCCTTTTGGGCAAATTCGGTCGAACGAACCTTTCGAGCGAGGCTGAGAAAAAAGACGCTTTTCCTACGAATCTCGCCGTCAGAGTCAATCGCTAATTTCGGCAGCCTGCAGATGGCATGCCACATTCATTTCACGCGCCACGATGTTGACACGGTGACACGGTGACAACCGCGAATCGCGAGCGCTGGAGAACGTGCTCGATTTTGCTTCTGACGCGAGGCTAAGCTCATCGACGTTCCGTTTCGCACGGGAACGACATTCAGAAGGCGGGTTCTCGTGCGCGAGTTGTTCGAGCTACGGAGGTCGCGTGTTCGCAGGTCACCATCGAATCCTGCACGCGGGACCCGTGGCGCGGAAAATGAAAAGCTTTTGCAAGTGCAAAGGCGCTAAAGGAACCCTTGATGGGGTTGTAGCGAAATGAGTCGAATCGAAAAAGAAACACGAAACATCCAACCATCCCGAACCGCGACACCTTTTTCACACCGCGGGCGCGTTAATGATGATGGTAAATGAGAACCCGTGCCAGCGCACCACGTGGGTGTGGATCAAAGAGGCAACCCGACTGGTTCTTAACCAGTCAAGAGCGGTATCATTCTTCGGGGTCGAAATGCTGAAATTGAACAAATTACCGAATCGAATTGAATTTTATCATGCAATGATTGCGAGGTACCGTTGCCTCATGTCTCGCTGTACCGAGTTTTTCCGCCAGTGGCGCGCACAAAGAATGCGATATTGCCAAGTCGAAACATGTACGATGCGGGAGCTCAGACTATTGGGATCATTAGTATGAAAGTCGGTTTTCGTTCTAATCGTGCTGGAGTCAAGCTCTGCAACGAATCTCTTCTATCCCAGTGACAAGGGTACGCTCGGTGTTGCTTTCAAGGACTTCCCAACGGTTCGTACGAACACGGTATGACGCTGAACACGGAATGCTCGCAAAGTTAACAGTGGCGTTTCTCTTGCCAATTGGTTCACGTATTTTAATACCACTGATGTACTGGTTTTTGTGAAATACAGTCTCATGGAGTGCGCATAGCAACGCGCTGGAAATTATGCAAATCGTGAGTGACGTGCAAGCATGCAAGAAAGGATTGTATTACAATAAACACTGCGCTGTGTAATCAATCACATCAGATAGCTCATTGACGCCATTGATGCTTTCAGGACGAACAATAAGTCATAACACAATGAAAAGCAACTGTATATTGTGCTTTGGGTACGACATGCGCGTAAACGCAGTAAAATAATACTGTTAATAAGTTGACAAACTAACCACAAAGCGGGTGCTTAACAATAGCCATGGTTGCAAATTGTTTATCACGTTGCATAATCTCGTGGATTGAAAGCATTATGTTGTGGGGCACATTTTGCCTACCAATTCAAAAATCTGCACACAAAACTACCATGCCCATATGGATTATCGTAACATTACGCAACCCGGAACCCTACACTCCAATCAAATGCTCCATTAAGTTGTTGTTTCAATATGCTTGTAAGCAGGACGACAAAAAAAAACCGTTAATTCACCCTCACCCCAACAGCTGGGTGCTAAACTGTTAACATACTGAATAAAAGTTCCGCCAAAGTTTTTGCTCCAGCGGTCGCGTTGCAACGCTGGAAATATTTAATTTTAAGTTCGCACACTCTCGCCCGCAAGAAACTGGCACACCCTACCGGCTGGAGCTCGAAGATGCACCGTCCAATTTAGTGGTTGGCTCGTTTGGAAGGATCGAGTCTCGCTGGGAGTTGCTTTATGCAATAAGTTTCTTTCCAGCCGGTTTCGCCCGTTCACTAGTTCCCCCGGGTGGCTACTTCCGTTACCGGAGAACGAAGCCACGAAAGAAAAAAAAAACCGCACACTCTATCGGCCGGATAATTGAAAAAAGTGAAGGCAAAAATAATACAAAAAAAAGAAGGGCAGACTTGCCCAACTCCATCGTTTTATATTAATTTCTCAAACGGCTCCCTAATCGGCTGCCAGCAGGGTTTCGGGTGTGAAATTAAGGACCGCGGGCGCCCGTCAAGAGGGACGCGCTGTGGCCAAAAGAAAAAACGGCCACTTACGTCTCCTAGCGCGGTGAGGCATCGTGAGAAAAAAGCCCACCGCGAGCGAGAGAGAGAAAAAAATAGAGCACATCCATCTCACCCCCAAGCGCAAAAGTTAAGACGCCAAAGCCGACGTTGGGAAAATATTGGTGACGGAAAATAAATTCGATAAGAAAGATAATTTATCACTCTCCAAGAAAAGCTCAACCGAGCTGGCGCTAGAATGAAGCTGCCAAGGGCCGAAAGGGAACCACGGCACAAAAAAAAAACCTCCCATGGGACGCGCCGTGTACCCTTTCATTATCGCCGTATCGCTATATCCGTCATACGTCCGCACCTGCTCGCATCCGGCGGGTGCACAAGGGTTATTCAAAATGTTTGCGCCTCCCGCCAAGCTCGTCTTTACCGCAGCACCCCAGCCCGGCCTAATGATCATCCCCCGAAGTCGTGGACGAACGTCGGAGCGCAAAAGGCACCGGAACCATCCGGGTCCGGGGAAACCTTCAAAGGCCTGGAAGGAAAGCTGGAACGGAAGCATGGAATGGAGGAGTTCTTTCGGTTCTTGCACCATTTTCACGGCCAGTGAAGCTGTCTCGGCTCATCGCGGGGTGACGGCTTTTTGCCCAACGACCCGGTACGCGGCCTGGGCGCTAGGGTGAGTTC
This sequence comes from Anopheles nili, assembly GCF_943737925.1. Taxonomy (NCBI): domain Eukaryota; kingdom Metazoa; phylum Arthropoda; class Insecta; order Diptera; family Culicidae; genus Anopheles; species Anopheles nili. The sequence continues at coordinate 24,793,421 of NC_071291.1, forward strand.
CGATCCCAAGCATGGTCCTTTCCAAGGCCATCGTGCCTGGCCCCGGGAGATGTGTGCATGTGTTTCTCAAGTCGATCGTTTTCGGCACGTTCGCTCGAGACTTGCAGGAGTGAAAGCCGAGAGCGAATCATCGGCCCACCTGCCCACCTACACCGTGTGCCAGCTAATGAGATGATAAATTGTTTTATGTTATTTTTCTGCCTTCCACCGCATGGCCGCTCGCGAACGTTGGCGGCATCAAAAGTCACATTGGTCGTTTTTTTTACTCTCTCTCTCTCTCTCTCTCTCTCTCTGTTTCGAGTCTCATCTTATCGCCAAAACGTTACGTAGGTGTAAAATAGGTTAATTGACTATCTGCTCAAGTGATTTGTTGGATGTGGCTGTCGTACGGTTGGCTGACGTTTATGCGGAAACTCCTCTCCTTCACCTGAACGCTGCCGAGCAACGCTGCCCTCAATTTACCTCGTGCGGAATGCGGAAGTGCCTGTCGTCGCCAGAACACCGCAAGTGGCGAAAAAAAGGACCTTCACTGAGCATACCCCAAGCATAACATCACGAGGGCGAAGCGGCGTAGAGATGAACTCAATAATAAAGGAATCATCGCTGGTTGATTTTCCCGCACCATTGCCGTGCCACCGCAAGAACCGGAGGAAAACTTTCACGAAAAACGCCCAAGACTAGTACTGACCCGTACTTGAGACAGCGCAGCGAGCAACAGAAGCTAAGGGTTCGGACTGGGCGGAGATGGTGCCGGTGGGTTCATTCATTGGGTCAGTTTCCGGTCGTTACGGTCGGACGGGTGATGAAAGAAGCAAACGAGTTTTCTTTATTCGCCCGTTTCGAATCGAATCGAAAAATATTCCAGACACAATCTTTTATTTTATTTTTCTTCTTCTTCTTCTTCTCCTTCCTCTCAAACCGATCGCTGCGAGCGACGATGTGAATACCGAACGATGGAGCCTGCGCTGAACATCAAACTGTCCGCCCTTGGGTCCCCGTGAATGTATGTGAAGGTCCCGGGGAATGGTAACGCACGGATGAACCCGGCTGGTGGGGTGGAAAAATCAATGAATATGAATAAAATTGCTCCCACCCACCCATCCGGTCCGGCGAGTGAGCGTGGGGTTGGAAAAATCTCGCCCAAATAGGCTTACGGTAAGTTTGTGGCTCGAGCACCGCTGCAATCGGGAAAAACCGAAAACCGACCCAACCGAGCCCGTTCCCTCACCGAGCTCATCGGGAACCGGAAATGAGTTCGAACGGAAACCCCGAGACTCCCGGGGTGGGCCTAGAGAAACAATTTTCTTGAACGTGCCCGCTCGAGCATGAAATAGTGGTGGCCCCCCTTATCGGTTCGAGGTTCGAGCGCGATCCCACCCCCGTTCGTGTGTGTGTGTGACTGGAGGAATGAGGGAAAAATTCGCCCCAGCATGAACCGGAAACGAGCCGTGCTGACACCGTCACGAAGCCACTATCCGGTGCGGACCCGGTCACGAAGCTGCCACGGAACGCTAGAAAGGGGACAAACGACCACTCGAACCCTCGGTGGCTGGCGGAAAAGCCATTTGCATTTGTGTTTTCCTTCCGGCAGGACAGGTGAGCAAGCAAACCTCTCCCCAGCGTTTATGCCCAGCGTTATCTCTACCACCGGAACCGATCCGATCCCAAGGGTGCAAGCGAGATGCAACGGTGAGGACCCATCGACCGAAAGGTCCGGAGGATCTGGAAGAGATTTTCAACTTTATTGGTTAATAAACCAAGATTGAATACATCAGCGGGCCACGGCTAGGGTGGAGTGGCAGAATGCTTGTGACGAGACGATGGCCATCCGAAGAAGAAGCGAAACCAATCACTAAGCAGGGTTTCCACACGGCCTGCCAGCGCCACGACCACAAGAACCCCACTCTCGGGTGGAGCAATTTGTGAGCGGTTATTTTTGAGTTCTTCTTCCCATACCGGGCCGGGTGGTGTAGTTTATGGATTTTCAGTTTCTTTGCAAATTTTCATTGGCCTGCAGAATGCGAACCAACGATGGATGGCCGATCGGTCGTATTGACGACAGCATGAAGTGGGCTGGGCATAAATGTTATTACCTTTGGCGTTTCTGGGCTGTAGTTTTTTTTTTCTTTTAAAAAGAGCCATTTTCCGAGCATTCTTCGCCAGCCGCTCACAGCAGGCGTAGACGAATTACTCTTGGGTGCTCAGGATTTTTTTTTGCGATTCGTCGCAAACCGGGCCCATATCAAGGGTTGCTTTTTTTCTTTGTTGGCATATCCTTCGAGAGTGTCACAGGTCGATCGGCAGTTAAGGTATGGACTTTTATGAGTGTAATCCAACCGGTTCATCCACTAGCCCAGGTTAATAGTGATTGATCTCGATGAACCAGGGTTATTAGTACAAGAGTTCACAAATCTCTGTCGAGATTCTTCCCAAAAAAAACACATGCAAGATATCTCGATGGTTACAACAATACACACACAGATACACACTGACTTGCATTTTGCCGGCAGCTCGCTTTTCATTCCAGCCCGCAATCTACAAAGGAACGGAAAATTATTCAACTCCTTGTGCCGTGCCGCACCGCCCGGCAAATAGTCGTACGTCACCGTCGAAACGGAGCTAGGATAATCTACTCCGGAAGGGATCGATCGGTGATGAAAAGTCTGCCGCAGCACACTAAATAAAGGCAGTGTGCAAGGACGAAATCGAAAACTCTCGAAACATGGCGCCTATGCGGGGCAGAGAGCCGGCACGAAACCCGGACGAAACGCAAAAAAAAAGGATATTCCCACCCAGAATAAAGCCACAAGGAAAAGAGTAACGACGCCGCCACCGTGCTGGGACAGTGGACCATATTTCTGTTTTAACCATTTTAAACTCTTAATCCAAATTTATGGCTGACCTAAATCTCGGCCCCAAAGCACTGCATAGCGCTGCGTTGCCCGATTTCGGTGGGGACATTTTTGCTCGCTCATTCCTTTCTTCCTGGCCGATCGATCGCCAACGGAATGGACGGTCAATCCACTGCTCTGTATTATCCATTATCCAATGTACAACAGTGTAAGCAAAAAAGGGGGGGGCCGAACGAACGAACGACCACGAGCTGCATCTATTGTGCGTCTCAATTTATTGTTGGGTTATTTTTGCTCTTCCTTTATTCATTGCTGACGCGCATGAAAGTAAGTTTACAACATCTTGATATTTTCATGCAGCAAGACTGCGCGCGTGAGTAGACCGAAGGGCATATCTCGGCTTCACTAACTCGGGACGCCCACGGAGGAATAAACAATGTTGTATATTTGGCTCATGCCACATAAACCATCGATGAATAAAAAAAAAGTAATGCCGTTATTTTGCTACATCCGCCACGGCGAAGGCACGCTTTGGTACGTGTCGATCGAGTGCCGATTGCGCCGTCTTATTTTGCTTGCATCCTGGCGGGCGCTGAAAGATTATTGCTTTTGCTATGGCACGTATCTTTGCCGAATCGTGATAGTCGAATGAATAGTCATGCATGACACCATCAACCGTCATAAATGTGGATGCTTGGTCCGTTGGTCTACCCATGAAGGTCATGAGATTCAGGAGTATTCTTTTCAATACCAGGCGCAGAATGATCGTGGAGTTTTTCCATACCAATGTATATAACTTCTTGCTGCTTAACTTTAATATTTTCCATATCGCATATTCCTTCTACAGCCCTGACGTTCTGCCAAATATGGCAAATCTGTTGCCAGTAAAAACCTCCACAAAATCGAGATCAATTTGAATAAAATCTATTTGCATATTAGGCAGCATGTAATTAAATCAACCAGAACCTCACAAAGAGCAGCCTCATAGTTAGAACGTATGATTATAGTTTCGACATCAATTAAAATACAACGCAAGCATATTTCGAGCAGAAGCGCCCACACACTTCTCTAATTACAACAGTTCCGCGGTACCATTGTATCACCGTGTTGCTTCATTAGCGCAAAACGTATGATGAACAATTTTCCGGCTCAATAAATCGGCATCAAAATGAAGTACCGGTCATCATTAGCGTTGACTCCCCCGGGGTGCGATACAACGCACGAAAATAATTCCTGCGAACCCTTCCACCAACCAAGAACGATGTGTTTCCCGCAGGTAAATCATTTTAATAACTCATCAGTATCGGAACACCAATCGATCCCCTCCGGGATGCATTGTGCACACGGAGAAAAACCATCCTCATTTCACGTCACCGCTATAACACACCCGGCCAGGGTTGTTGATTTTCCACCCACCATGTAGCAAATGCGAGACCTAAGCCCCATTGCCATTGTTTTATGCTGATGCTGACGCGAATTATCAATCAACCGCGGTGGCATCGACTAGGTTGGTCCCGGGAAAGACATAAACCATAATCAAACACACATTCAGGGCCATTTACTTCGCGCTGTACGTTGCTCCGCTTCGCTGCTAATCGGATGGAAAATATTAGCTGCACTAAACAGTTTACACTTTCCGCTCAAATCACTCCTGCACGACCAGCGAACATGGGAGCAGAGAAGCAACCTGCGGAGGAGGGAAGCAATCAGCAATATTGACTATCAGTGGCATCAGCTCTGATCGAAGCTCAACCAAATGGATGTTTGCAAGAGCGCGATCTAGAGATGAGCATCGATGAGCATTGTATCGACCGCTCCGGAATCCAATATTCGAATTCGACGCATTTACTCCGGCTGCCAACTAAACTCGGAACTGGAAAACTGTAACTGAAAGGCTGTGAAGCGCTCGGTTAAACGTTACGAAATTGGTAGAATTTTACCCCACCTGCAAAAGGAACATTGCAAGAGGAAGAGTTGGGTTTGGTGCACGTGCCCAGCGGTATCTAATCGGGGCCAGAGGTTCTAGTCGCTCGGAATATCACGGAACGAAGAAGCCCCCTTCGGCTGCTGGTAAAAGCGACTATCCTCTCAAACGCTCCGGTGCGTATCTGCAGGATCCGTACTTGCTGCGTACGACCACCGACGGGTGAGTGCCCTTAAAAAGGATCCAGTTTCAGCAGCTTCGAGCTACGAAATTAAATCAAATTAAACCCCGTTTCCTGTCCGGTTCGCAAATATCCATTACGCTTCAGCCTAGCCCAGAACCACCGCAAACGGAAACCCCCACGGCTCGGAAGGGCCCAGCATCGAACGGTCCAAATCGGACCCCGAGTCCGACCCAGATGCGCTCAAAAGTGGGTGAACGGGCGTGCCTGTGTGGACCATAAATCGGTGCGCTCGCAATCATGATTTGAAATGCGAGCATCCGAATCCAACCGTACCGCTGAGCAACGAACGAAGGCCAACGCGAATGGATAGGAAATGTACGAGTCTCTCCATGTTGCACTGCTCTGGCGGTACGCGCTGGAATGTGGCACAGACCGGAACCCTGCATCGAGGTCACAGCAGATCTGATTGCGATCGAAAAAGAGATTCACCCGTACACCGTGCACCGGCTCGGGTGGTGCCAGTCGCGAGGCGGATAGGAAATATTAAAAAGCACACAAAAAAATGCACCCAACATCAAATCCCGTATGCTTCGGCAAATACACTCTAAAACAACCAGGTGCATCGGCACTGAAAAATCGCCCCAAATGAAAACTCGTCAACAACAAAAGACGTGATGGGGAGGATTGGTGGGCAAACAAAAAAGCCTTTCTCCCTCGTTCGAAGCCTTTCCCACGGGCGATGACTACAAAAACAGACCCCACCGGATGGGAAAGAGAGAGAGACACACACATACACGACCGATTGAGAACACCCAGGGCAATATGTGCGATAGAGGGACCAATGGAGTGACGAGAGAAAATGTCGGGTAAAGGTACACACAAATGCACTCATTTGAGCCGGCTGTGGTTTGATGCACCGTATTGCACTCAAGCGTTAGCGAACTGCTCTCGATCCTCGGGCCAGTAACGGGCACGGGACCAATAAAGCCGGGAAAGTGCACGAAAACACTACCAAAAGGTGCTCACGGTGAGGCGGATCTGCACGCGGACACGAATTGAAAACTGAAAACCTATACCTGTGGCGCGAATGCCGCGATTCCATCTGGCAGTTTTGCTGTATTGTATGCCTTCGTTTCGTTAATTTCAACCACAAACAAATCGAGTGCAACGGCCGTTCGGCAAGGCACATGCATTAAAAACACAAACACACAAAAAGCAACTCCCTGCACAGTGAGGCGAAAATTAACAACAATTAAATGGTAACCACGACAAAAAAGAAACAGCAGATTGAAATAGGCACAAGGCAAGAACAAAAAAACCAAATGTGCCTTTAACATTTTCAGAACGTTGACGTCGAACAGCGAAGAATCGTTGCGCCACTGTTGTATGGAGCCAGAAGGTGATCATCAGCTGCGCAAAGTGTTACGTAAATTGCTTCGGTATTTTTTGCAATCGATTCCGAACACCCCAACAATTGGTAAACAATGCGCGATTGGATTGCGTACGTGCTTTTGTTCAATGAGCGGTAAAAACCAGCGATGCGAACTTTCACAGCGCATCTTCGCTAAAGGAGACTCGGAGGTTTCATCAGTTTGCCTGTGTAATGAGAAAACATGACCAATGTGGAATTGCCAATCCACGCGTGAGATGTTTCAACTGATACCAAAAGAAGCATTTAAAACGAAATGCGAAACTAATGCCTTAGTTAAAGCAAAAATTCTATATTTCACTTTTTCCAGACGATTCAAGTGAAAAATAATACCGTACTGTTCCGAAAATAATTTCATATCGGTCAAATGCGAAATAGAAGCGAACGATTTTGCGTATATTTGTGCACAACACCTATCATAAAACAGAATACTTTCATCAGTATTTAAGCCGACATTGTTATTTCACAGAAAATGTTATATCTGTTTTGCAACAATCATCAACATATCATTCTCCCTAAATAAAGCGGCCGCCTGGTGTCCCTAGTGCGAGACTATCAGCTAAAAAGGCAACCAAATATACAATCACACGAAAGTTTGGATTAAATTTATAGTTTTTGTTTTCACGAACGCCAGCTGTTTCACGTGAATAATGATATCTTCTCTATTTATTATTTTTTTGCTGCTCTGAAAACAACATGTCATCCATGGCATGTTTGGATCCACCGTATGTGTCACAAACGCGCGTTTATCATCTTAATGCCAAACAAACAACACGGTGCTTAGATCAAATGGCATCAGATAGGCAAGTTTTACGAACCGGGCGACTGACAGCGTGCGCCTTAAACACATACGCCCAACGATCCCGGGCGCCATGCATAATAAGAACTTTTTACAACTTTTTTTCCCCTCACAGTAGCACTGGAAGCTTCGGAATGTGCGAAGGTGCAAAACACGAAAAACCCATCACAAACGAACGAAAGCAATGAGCGCGAATCCGTGCAGCAGTGACGCCGGCTGTCTATTCCTTATGTTGATTTGCTTGCCTCGCTTATCTCTGCCGTTCCACCCGTATAAACAACATACGAAACACGAGCGAATGCTTGCGTATCCTTGGGCTCACCATGTGTGCAGTGAGCTTTTTCTTCTAGCTCTATCTCTCTCTCTCTCTCTCTCTCTCTCTCGCTGAAAGCCTGAAAGGGGAGCAGCATGAAACCAGGAAAAAAGTTTTGCTCGAACAAGATAAAACGACTTTCGAGATTGTCTTCGAGAAGCGCACGGCACACAACAACAAAAAGAAAGCTCACGCCATACCAACATCATTGCCGAGCGTATGCAGGCATGCAAACATAAATTAGAATTTGAATGCTTCCGGTTGAACTTTTGCATCACTCGCAGGGTCGCAAAAACTTTGCACCAAAGCACCGTGCCAGCTGCCGAGCCGAAGCCAATTCGATGGAACTAACGTTCAGCTGGTACGGGGTAGACCGGAAGATTGGAAAATTTGAAAGCATCATTCATCCACGGCCAAACGCTTTTTGAGCATCTGGCAAAAAAGCGACACCCGCGAGTGGCATTCATGCGGTGCTTCAATGTTTCAATGTTCAATCTTAACAAGACACCGCCCCAGTCTACAGGAGTAATGCAAACGGACCGAAAATGCTCCAACATGACGAACAGCAATCTTGATGTTTTGCTACAATGCAGCGCATGCATTCATATAAGTCCTTCCAATCATGAAAAGCAACAAATTTCGCAATCATTCAAGAGTTTTGCATCAATTTTCTTGAACCGAATCGCCTACGAAAAAAAAAACAATGAAACACTTTGATCTTATCCCAAAAGCTGCGTTACAGATTTTCGTTTAAATTTACGCTTAATAATAAGTTCTTGCATTCTAGGAGTAATATGAATGATTTCAACTGAAACGCTCAAGTTTTATATCAAACCAATGCACAACAAAAAGCACCATGGCTCATATTTTTCTAAAGTACTCATTGAAATCTAGACTCCATAAAAAATAACCACACCTTTGAGAGACGGCCGATCGATCATCAGGACTCATTCAAGGTTGTTCCAAAACGCACAGTAACAGCTGGAAATCAACGGCAACCTCGGCAAAACAACGAATATCCTCAAACCCAAACACCGCTGGGCAAGCGATAGAGTAACTTTGTCGACAGGTTGCCGGTTTTCTTCACTCATTCTTTGCCCTGTTTCACTAAATATCAATCACAAGTGCAGCGAACCGTAAAATTCTATCCATCAGCAACCGGCGCACCTTGCACACAATGCCCGGCACAATCGCGTCAGGGCACAGGGCCGTCCTACCCTTTGCGGAGCGTGAAAAGATGAAATCATCCTCGACGGTTCGCCCTGTGCAGCGCGAAATAGGAAAACTTTCTCGAGAAGAATTTTAATGCGAAACTAATTTAAATTAAAAACTTTTACCTTGTGCTTTTTTTTTTTCGTTTGTTGAGTTCCTTCAGCCGGCAAACGTGACCTGCCGCAATCACACCGAATCTCATCGACCTGTCTGTTGTGCTTCGAAAAACAACGCCTCGAATCGGACGCGTTTCGAGGTGGGGTGAGCCCAAAAAAGCGACGCCTAGGAAGCGAAAGGTGGTACCGCTGTTTCCAAGCGAAGAAAGTGCACTTTCATGCTACCTGGCGCGCAGGCGACAGCCCTATTCCGGTTGGTGGGATGTGTTTAGCGAAACTGGCACGAAATTTCTCAAGCCCCACCGCCACGGATGCCACAGTCAGCCAAAAGTTTTCCTCACGCCAAAAATCGCTCGGTTCGAAAGCCGGCAGAAAGCTTTTGTTCCGTGAATAAACATAATGAACGAACGAGCGGCCTCGGTCCGTTCGTTTGCCGGCATTTTTTCGCACCCTTAGTTCCGTCGCACGTACCACGGTCGACAGTAATGGAAGCGGGACGCTACCGCTCAGACTAATTCACCCCCACGCGCACGCCGGAGAAAATATGATAACATTTAAAATCATATTTAAATCAATGTTTCGGCGTTTCTCGAAATTGATTTCCACCGCACGCTTTTGGAGTTCCAATCCGTTCTGTGCCAGAACCCGGTGGCTGGGCGTTGGGCTGTGGGAGAAAAAAAAATAAAACAAAAACCTTCCCATTCCCTCGAAGGGAGCTCATGAAAAATTCATCAAAGTGCTGTACCGCTGGGAGATGAAGCTCTCTTTTTATTATTATTCCGTCGTTCGGAGATATTTTTTCACCGCCTCGCTCAGATTTGTAGCCAATTTAATTCCGGCGGGTTTCTCACCGCATGCCGGGCCATTTTTTTTTTTGCACAGCACCCTTCTGGTAATCGGTCATTTCGCCTCGCTTCTGTTTTCGTCCTTTGTTGGCCTTTCATTTTAAATTCCATCAATGAGCGGCATCGACAGAGGGAGCCGGACATCGGCGCTACCGCCGGAGGCGCGTGTCCAAGGCCGGCGACATTCCTAGAAGACCGTAGCACATGATGAGCTATAGTGCACCGTTTTTCGCACCATTTTTGCTCTTCTTTACCATCCATTTTGTACCGTACGGTATACGCTGAGCGCTACCAATAATTTTCCAAACCAAACCACGCTCGCCATAAATTACGACTTCGGGTTTGACACCGGGTCCGTGTGATGTCTGCATCGGACGGAAATGAGCGTGAAGGTTTTTTTTATTCGCTCCATTTTTCATAATGTTATTATTTTACGGTCACCTGGACAAATTAGTTTCGAATTCGAAAAGAGCCGGTGACATGGCATCATTTCGCTGCCTTCACATACGTTTTTTTTTTCTGTGTGCACTTATATTTCCCAGCGAGTACCAATCAGTTGGAAAGGTTGCCGGCACTCAAAGGTAAAAATGGGAGCGTTACGTAAATTAAAAAAATGTTTCCCAGCAGAAAAAAAAAACCGTACCGCACCGGCAAAATTAAAGCTTTTTCCGATATTATTAATTTATAACGGCATGATTGATTAATCGCACACCTCGAGTGCACCGCGAATTAAGCACATCATTCGATCGCTTTTATCTGCGAAACCGGGTGGAAAACGTGGCACGTGGAACTAATAAAATATGCTGCACATTCACCCGTAAAAATGCGCATTGCAATACTGCTAAAACTATGTGATGATCAAAAAAAAAGCTCTCCTTTAATATAATATTCAATGTTGATAAATGACTGCACGTGCAAAACGGGAGCCAGTTGAGCTTTAGAAATGCACAACTATAAAAGTAATGTTTATGCTACAATCATTAAAAATTATTGTAAAAAACGAAATAGTCACTGTTTGACAAGTTTGACTTGAAAAGGAACTGTTTGATTGTTCCTCTTTTTCAGCAGTCATTATTCAGCAGTCTTACGTAAAAAGAGATACATATTCAATTACAACAATTTCCCTTAGTAACCTCATCAATCGGATGCACACGAATTCTCTTTGAAGCTTCCAAGAACGTTCTCAAATAAAACTGGTAGCGTCGTGAGTAAACATGTGTGTTATCTATAGATGTTTTCCCATTTCCCAGGCTTTCATTGTCATGCCCATGCGTCTTAACGTGTGTGTTCGCATCCAAGCTTCCTGATTCCTTTTCTACTGTGCATACATAAACAGTGGCCGAGTTTGCCCGGGTGAAAGATGAGTTTGCTGTAGTAAAAAGGATCCAGTTTGCATTCAACCACCCGTAGAATTCATCTATACCATTTTCCGGCAACTATTTCATTTGTCCCCATTTGTTGATTATAGCCCTATCTTGGAACATAATGGTATGAAACCTAAAACATACCGGCTAAAATCGACCTAACCATTGGACACATTACACCAATATGCGAGATATTTTACATTTCTACTGAGCAAATCGAATATATACCACATGATAGACCCGATCTCGGTAGCTGCATTACTTTTGCTGGCTAAACACATCAATTCCCTTCACACTGAACCGAAGAGACGCGTGACGACTTGGGAATGAAATAGAATGAAAAACTTCGAAGATAAATACACTAGATCAAGTGTGAGTCCCGGTCCCTTCCATGTTTTAGCGATTTTACGCCCGGCTGCATACTAGGGTTTTCCGGTACACCGACCCTCCGGTGTTGGTCAGCGGATCGTGAGACGGTCGACCGCAATCAGTATTATCCTTCTATTATGAGAGTTGAGTTGATGAGCTTTATTTTCACTCCTTTGCGGAGCAGCACTTTTTTCCTCTTTTCCCATCATGCAGGTTACACTTCTGGCCCTCGACCTTCCGTTCACGCGTCATTAAAAGCTTTACTATGTGAAGTGCCATTCATGGAACCTTGGGCCTATCGTTAGAGCGTTGTTTAAAAGGTTCCAGAGAAAAATGTTGTTTAAAGAGTCTCAAAACGTCATAAAATTTAATTGCATACCAAACCAATTAACTTTCGGCCCATGTGCAATCAAATGAACAAACGAGTGCATTATGGTGTGGCTGTGTGACCACACTGCACTCATTTTGTCGGCTTTTGTCGGTGTAATTACATCAAATTCAATTAATACCATCACTTGACATTTGGATTTGGTGGTGCAGGAGTGTGAAGAAAAACTCGCTAGTGATTTGTATTCTATTCTGCGCTAGATTCGCTAATGATTTGTATTCGGTTTTGCTCCAGCATAAGTTTATGCGTTCAATTAATCAAACAAAAACATTTAAATTATAAATTTGTAAATTTGAATTTACACTTTCGATTTACGTTCGACGTTTTTCATTTGGTTTATTGAAAATAAAATATTCGCTGGCTTTTTTTCCTTAAGATGCTTTTGTGACATTTTACAAAACAACCTTTTATAATAATATATACGATGTATGTCTACTTTACAAACACGCAACACAAAACGCTTTCCGTACAAAATGCGTTACAAAAATAGTGGTAAAAAGATTTACTATAAGCAAAACATGTTAGCTTCACCCCCGCAGCATATGCTTCACGAACTGTCTTTAAAATAAAACGCTATTGTTCGTCGCAAAGCAAATATCTTCCCCAAAATAAATGCTCTCTCCAGTCTACCACGAGCATGAGACTCACTTTATTTTTAATGCCCAACATGCCACCAGAACTGCGTTCCAAAACTACTACAAAAAATGTCCCACTCCGCATCAAATGTTTATTGACTTTAAAACAATAGTCCTTATTGCCATTTTGGTTGGGAATCGTAAGAATGCCCCGCTCGTAGGTTTCAAACGCCACCCACGGAATGAGTAGCACGAAGAAGAACCGCAAAGACATTCCGGTACACGGCAGACGATAAACAAACTTTGACCGGGTGTGGTACAAAGCAAACAGAAAGAGTCCTTCCCGAGACCGACACTCCGCGTCTAAACAATCGTGCAAAACCGCCGGCTTTTCCAACCAGCTTCGGCAAGCAGAATGCCGAACGGTACCGCGCCGATGCTATGGGAAAAAAGCGCCCCAAAAAAAACGCCAGGGAATGGGAAATGCTGTTTCCCAACAGCATCATCGGCAACCGCTTCCCGGTGGCCGCAGTGGGCTGGGAGAATATCAAAAAACCGTACGCCGGGCCGCGCTACGCGACATGACCATTCCAGAAACGGTTGGTTCGTCTCATTTTTGTATTTCAATTAAATTCACTTTTAATCTGCATAACAAAAACACTCATTCGGGCCGGCCGAGTAGGGTGGGCAACGACACAATCACCAGTTCCCAAGAAGTTGTTTCCGGGGAAGGTGTGTTTTTGAGCTTTTTCTTCGTATTCTCGTTTCCATTCGCGTCTGGTTGCGTTTGGTTCCGTGAATATTCACGCCCGCCGTTGTAGCGCAAACCACTCACACCCAGCACGCAGTGCGAGCGTGGATGGCGAAAAGTGGGTGGATTAATTTCGGAAAATATTCTGGGGCTGCTGTAGAACAACCATTGCAGATAAATATGGCAACGATGGCATTGGCGATCATGACGTTGTTGATGATGGTGATAATGACGATGGGAACGATGAGGCTGGTGATGAGGGTAATGATCAACCAAGCGAAGCCAAGTTTTGGCGCGAGCTGTAGCCTTGTGAAATTATGAAACGTTGCTAAAGTACAGGCAAAGCAAGTCCTTAGCTGGTCGAGTAGGACTAGCGTTTGCAGTAGAGGTCACTCTTTAACATGGCCGATTCTGTCATTTCTCCGTTAAGTTTGTTCGGACATTGCTTTAAATACCCTGGGTACATTCTTTAGCAGATACTATACACACCTAAACTCGGCTTCAAACCTTCGACAAAATTTGGATCCATACCTGCAACGAAAGATAAAAGGGAAAATAAATGAGTAAAACTAAATTTTTTTTTTTGCATAAATTTCTGTTTTCTCTATTTTTGCTCTTCTCTGAGCAGAATTCAACGTAATTCACACTCATTTATTACGCCTTACAGCATTGCCATAACGGAGGCTTGTAATGTGGTGAGTTTTGAAGTGGATGTTATAATTAACACAAATTGACCCGAATCGACTGGTTCGAGCGAATGTTTTCCCTAATCGCTGGCAGCTGCTTAAGAAACAAAGTATCGGCAGACAATTGAGACAATTGTGCCTTCCCACAGCAGAGCTACGTTCCGTTTCGTTTCATTTCGATAAAAGCACCCAAATTTAACGGGCTCTGGTAATGAAAATTATTCCGTACAGTCCGTACGGATCGGGTTCTGCTCTTCCGTACGGAACGCAACACCACAAGAACTACACGACCGGTTTTGCCACCTTCTAAGCGCTTAACCAGCGCCAAAGTGCTCGAAGAAAATGCTCGACGTACATTACCGCGAAAACGTAGGGTAAAGCCAACACCGAGGTACACCGAGATAAGACATTACCCAGAACCGACAACTACCATCTCGCAAGCACCCGCAGGATAATCCTTTCTCCACCATGCCGACCTCCTCAGCAACGGTCTCCGTTTGCTCAATCAAGCACGAACCGAGTGTTGCCTACATCCTTGCTCGATCCTGGCATTCTCCACTGGGTGACAGGCCTCCCGGGGGTGGGCCATCTTCCGCCGTCCGACCACCCGCTCGGTGAGCTTTCCATTAACCAGCAGCTTTCAACAAATTCGATCCTGCTCAATTGCTCCCGATGCCTTCCGGCCGTAAACTGGCGAGATCGAAAGGGATGAAAAGTGAAAGTGGTCCTTCCCGCGTCAGTTCCACTCGTTCAAACGATACCTGCCCGGCTCCTCCCGGGTCTCCTGGCCCGGAGCTCGAGTGCTGGAAGTTTTCGGTAAACTTTTGCGGTAATCCATATTAATAGCTAAGGGGATTACTATATTATTAAGTTTATCCGTTCGATATTTTGCATCAGCATGTTTTGTTTGACTTGCACGGTATGGTGTGGAAAAGTTTGCCTCCGTCCCACGGTTTTGTCCACAAGCGCCGTAATTGGTTGCAAAACCTTTCAACCGCCCCGCAGCCATTTGAGGACTGTCACAAGCCGACACGAAAACGGTTTACAGCGTCCTGGCAACGGTCCCGTACGCTCCCAAACACGCTGTTGAACATTCAGCGGACGTTGACGATTCGTGGGGTGAATCTGCCTTGTTCACTCATCACCTTCACTTGCTCGTTCTTACCGCCATCTTACCACCTCTTTTTATCGCGTTAATATGAATCGAAAAATTCTTATCGAATCATCCTCCCGCTTTGGCAACGTGGGAGTGTACAAAATGTGGCCCCCTGCGCGTGAAACCAAATCGAACCTGCTCCGACGCTAATGCACCGGATCGCGATTTTGCACCCCGAAACACACCCCGTCGCAGATGGGAACCGTTTTTCCACACACACACACACACACACACACACACAAAAAGACCATCCTTTGGCGTTGAGGCGTATCAGCTAGCTATCGAATGGGGAAACCGAAACGGCCACAACGAGCAGCAACAACAACAAGCAAAAAGGCGCACACCGAAACTGTCAACGGAAAAGCCCGAGTGAGGTGGGAGTGAGAGTGACGAAAGAAAAAGCGAAGCAAAACCTCCCGCACCATACGGAGATAATGTTTTCCCGGGCCCAACGACAAGCTTTTGACTCCGGGCGGAAAGAAAAAGTTCTTCCTGCTTTTGCACACCAAAAAACGGTCCCGTTCCTCTCGAGTGTTTAAAACCCGCGTTCGTAAGCGTTCGTTCTTTTGTTTTGTCTGTGTGCGTGTGTGTGTCTGTGTGCTGTTTTGTTTCGTTTTTTTTGTTTTTGCAACGCTATTCTTCCCGCTTGATGCCAAGTTTTCGTTTCGCATCTTTAGGAAAATGCTCTAATCTTAACGTTTCCCCGACCGCCTGTCCATCACCGAACCAACGTGAACCGATCGGAGCGCGTTTCCTCCCTGCGAAGCAATCTCGGCACCATCCACCCACACACATGCACGCACGAGTCGCACGCAAAGATCGACGTCACCTCGGGGCATCCGGGCGCTCCGTGTGGCGTGGAGTCGAAGACGTATTTTAATAAACGAAGAATCCTGTCCCACGGGTTCACTTCGCGCGGGGGAATTCGAAGACCCGATCGAATGCGCCCGATGAGAACGGGCACAAACGTGGGGGTTTTGCGAAACAAAAGGCACGAGTGGGTGGGAACGGGAAAACCCTTGCCGGCATTTTCCCGCACACCGGCGTACCGTAGGCACGCAAAACACCCAGACCGCAGGCTTAAAACCTGCCAGGCAGTTCGCCTCCCCGGGGAGGCGGTGTTTATTGAAATTTATTGAAAATTGAGTTTCCTCCACCGGGCACCTCGGTGGTGTGGCAGTTGCGGAAAACTCGATGTAACCCACGAGGGTGAGTTCTAAGAGCCCGTAACGGATGCGCGCGCGTGTGTGTGTGTGTGCGTGTATCGGAATGAAGCGCGTGAAAAACACACATCCGACGCTGTTGGGTGGAGAAGCACAAAAGAAAAGCAAAACACGGAACAAGGACTGCCTAAGCTGTCGAAAGAAAATTTAGCGAATCCCCTTGGGGGGAGGCGGCAAAACTTTTCACCATCGGCGTTTCACCGGCCTCTTGCCGCTTTTCGCGCAAACATCGCATTTTCTAATACATGCCCAGGGCCTCCCGGGGAAGATCCGGAAAGCTCGAAACCACCCCACCGGTGGCGCGTTAGAATCGACGCATGGTGGCCTGTTTTCGTCAAACCACTTTCGAAACACCTCTAAGGAACCGACCCGTATAGGGTCCTAAGCCAAAGCGTTTTTAAGAGTCCACCTGTATGAAACGAACCTCCCATTGATGTTAGATTTGTACTGTGTCGAAATCAGAAAGAGGTTGAATGCTTCGAAAGCAGCGTTCGCAAAATTTCTACGATAGGTAATCGACCTTAAAGTCGGTTTTGCAAGGGTCGCAATTCACGGTAGAATGGAAACGCACGACAATCTGCACAAACAGCATCCGCTCTATCCGCTTCAAAACCACTCTTCCAACAGCCAAAGTTAGCACATTTAGGACGAACCAGATTCTGAAACCCATCCAGCCGCGGACTGTTAGGACCTTATTAGCCTTCCCGCGTGCGCCCGCCCCACGATCGGTTCGGTAATTTTCAATTAGCCAAATTGTACCGAAATCGACTACGCAGAAAAATAATCCGCCAAATTGATGCTTCTTGCTGGTCCGTCTTGCTGCTCCATCCAATTTGCAAGATTTTCAATTCAACCGCGCCGTCAACGTGTTGCTGCGACGTCCTGCAGCTCGCCCGGTTGCAACTCGCCCGGACCCGGCTTAATCCGTTCGCTTGAACGCAGCGGATTATATCTATTAGAAGTTGATTGAAACGAAAATTTTTCCAACCATCCCGCCCGGAGACGGCTGCCACGGCGACTACCCCCAAAACTGGCTGCTCGGCGGTGAAGAAAGCTTTTAAAGTAAGTAGCACCACCGCACGCCCACTCGCTGGCCGGTCCTTTGTTTGCAAATCGCGGATGCTCACACAAACTTTACTTATTAAACTTCTCGGATTGGTTATCAAAATTATTACTCCCCGAAACTTTGTCTGCACGCCATCCTGCACGAAGGCTCGTCCGGTGGACGCATTACCAGGCTTCCCGAGGCCCAAACCCGACGGACTACGGACACCGCGCAGCTCGTCTGCAGATCGGGTTGGCTTATTTGCTGCGAAGACCACCCGTTGCTTTGGAGGTGCCTGCTAGCGCCGCTGGAACATGAGCTCAATCCGTGCTGTCCGCAGTCGGTACCTACTCTAGGGTCTACACGCAAGACGGGTGTCCCGAAGTTATGCTTATCAAACGATACCACGACGAGCAAGAGGGGTTAGGCTTCTTTGTAGACGTCGATGCTCCAGCAGTCGTTGTGACTCACATTGAACTATGCACTGTATCTCGAGTACACGTGAACAATATGTGGTGTTATGTTTCGGGACATTGTGAACATCGCTCAACCTATGGCCACGTTTCGAGTGGCATTGTTGTGTAAGAAAAACATGCGGAAAGCGTAAGCATAACCATAAATGCCTGTTAGCCGCGATGTAAAACAAACAAGAATGGTTCACACACAAAAACATGTTCCTAATTACACATATTCTATGGTATCGACAAAAAGAGTAAAAAGCTTCAGAAGCTGCAATGTTGTTTTAAGCTTTAAGCTGAAATATTAAAGACCCATCAAGCGGCACCACAAGCGTCTAGGCGATTTTCGATGGATCCTTAAAGATGTTCAGTGAAACACACCATCGAAGGACACAGCTGATACTGCACGTCCATTCGACACTCTTCATGCTTCAATGCTCCTCTGCTAACAGGGGTGGGCTTCACCTTGGTTAAGGACCTACTGGCAAGAAATGCCTTCGCCTTTCTGTCTGCTCGCAAACCACTATCATTCAGCGGACCATGATAGGGATACGATTCGCTTTTCATGCAGAACCGATAAGCTAACGATTACCGGAAGATGTGTGCACGGATCCTTTCTAGCCTTCGAAAGGGGCACCAAGCCTTGTTAGCCATACGTCCACATCCTTAAACTCGAGTACCGGACTAAGGGATCGCTCATAATTCATACAAATCGAACCATAAACCATCGTTGTTGTCGAAGGATTTATCATTCGCCGTGGGACACCCACCAGATCGTACCTGCAAAGAGGCTGCAAACGGGGATAGAACCCATAATTTATTGATTTTTAAACATAATAAACGTCTAATGGCTATCGTCCTTGCGCCAATGGTACATAAACACTTACGCAACTGTTTTATAAGCGAATGCGCGCAACAAAACGCCCATCTGTTACGGGCTCGGTAAGAAGCGTTCGAAAAGAATCGCGGGAAGTGCCACACGAGAACCATCCATTCCATTCGATTTGTTTTTGCTAAACCGTCCCAAGAGCGTGGCTGAAGCATATTTGCAATCTGCTTTAAATGCACGCGTGGCTTCGGACTCATCCGAACGTAAATGATTGCTGAAGTCAACGCCACATGAGACGAGAGCAGGAGCAAACGCGTGACGGAGACAGAAACATGAAAAGTGAGAAGTAGCAAATTATAGGCGGCAATTACTGTTGAACGTTGTTGTTCTCCGACCTGGGTTCTGCTCGAGAAATACATTTTCTTTCAACCACCAACACCACCCGAACCGAGCCACCGACGGAAGTCCCTGTTTGCGGAAGAGTGGCCTGCAGAATAACCGGTCCGTGCATGGATCTTCACGGCTCGGTTCACTGCTGCTTGTCGTTGATGGTACCGTCGGGAGCCTGGTCAGACCCACTTTGAACTATTTCGCTACCCAACCATACCCAGAGCGATGCGGTATCGTTAACGAGACTCCGGGAAGGCAGTCCCCATCAGTCATCGCTCATCCTGCCCGGTGCCAGGCGTCGTCCCGCTGCACATTGTGGTGATGCAATTATCATTCTCGTTATGTTACATAATGAATACGACACACACCGTTCCGTGTGGATGCTTAAGATGAAAGATTGGACTCTTAAGACCGGTCGGTTCGGGGCCTGACATAGCCGAGTGACGATGGCAAAGCCGTTTGCTTCCTGGGCGGATGTTCGTGTTCTTCTGCACGCTGCCGTTAACGCGCGGTGGCTGTACTACCACCAAGGTGATGTTATTTTCACGTTTCGTGCCGCCCTGGTTCAACTCGAGCCAGTCGGTCCTTTCTGCGTTGGGCTAAGCATGTGAAAATTGTTTCAACAGAGTGCCATATCTGCTCTCGGAATCGTGTCTGCTTTGTAAGCAACTGGCGGACCCTTTCTTATCATTGGGGGAGCGAACTTTGAAGCGCCTCTGAGCACAACCGGCGCAGGGAATAGAGATTGTTTAATCTTTTAATTGAAATATTAATAAACCTACGCATTTTGACGGAGTAAAGTTTTGAGCCCAGTCCTGCAATACACACCTGTTTGTGTGCAGTGCGTATAGGTAGCTTTGGGTGTTAATTCGTTCATTGACTAGGTTGTGACTAGATGATACAATTTTGTCGGCTTTAAAGCTCATTCTTTGGAACATTTCTCGCTTTCAAAACAGAAATGTTGACATACTAAAAGGAAACAAAAATGTTATGAAATCACATTTATTAAAAGCATGCACATATGGTTGCCTAATTTTTCAATTGTAACAGTTAATCAAGCGAGCCCTGCAATAAATGTTTAAAAGTACGCGCGGTTCAACATGTAATTAATACTATCACTCTTTCTCGCTTTCTCTCACCCTCTCTCTCTCTCTGTCTCTTTCTTTCCCTGCTACTCGTGTCAATTATGCAAAACCACGAAATGTTGATCCCATTATCGATTTATGGTGCCGATTAGCACTCCCCTGAGAGCGAGGGGCTTAATTTATATTTTCCGTCTGCCCAATTGGCCCGCTGCTGCCATCCATGAATGTTACGACTGCCAGAGAGGGCTGCATTTCAATCATCGAAGAATTCTTCCCTAAATATTAGCTGAAATACCACGCGTTCAAATCGGATAATCCCAGCTTTCAACACGAGCACTGGGCGCCTCCACCGAGTACCGAGGGAGTCTCCACCAAACACCAGGCGTCTCCATCACCCAGCGCATACAGCAATCGATGGCGTTCAATATCCGGTCCCGAAACCACTTTACCACTTCAAGAACGCAAATCGGCTACGCGCATCCATTTGGAGATGCTCGACACCAAAGGGAAAATCGATCGAGCGTTTCCACCGGCATCGCCAAGCGTGCCATGGGAAACGCCACGGAAACTTGCACCCTTCGGTGGCCTAATGAATGTTTCTTCCCCAATCATACGAAGCGTGGTGAAGATGCGCCCCCTTGCACCTAGTTCACACGTGTGTTTCTATGTGCCTGTGTGCATGTGTATGTGTGTGTGTGTGTGTGTTGAGAGCTGATTCGCCTGGCAACGGCTGCTAATGACACCGGCAATGGTGCCGGTGATGGCGCTGATGATTGCGCCACTAGCACACGTCAAGGTCCCTAGCCTTAAAGCACTGTCGAATAATAATGAATAATTTATGCCCGTATCCGCACACCACCGTGGCATCGGCCCCCGGTTCGCTTGGCCGTGACGCCAAACGTCCTGGTAGCGCTTCAGCTGAATGGGGATGCTTCGATTTGCGCTAAACCCCGTGCTGGAAGAGAGGATACAAAGGAACCGACCCGTTTCGCTGAAGCGATCCGATTCGCTGAATGCACACTTCGCCGGTTTGCCTTTCAGCCGAAGAAGGGTGATGATTGAACGCTTCCGTTGCTCGTGGCAAAGACGCCCGCACGCCGGTCGAAGGCAGGACAAACATACTTGAGACTCACTTAACCTACGGCTCCAATGGTGCCGAGGTGCATCGGTGGGCTCTTCCACCACGGGCTGGTGTGGTTCATCTGCCGTATGTGTACCTGTCCTTCGGTGTATGTGTGTGCGTGTGTGTGTGTGTGCGTATGTACGTACACCCTTTCCAGTGTACGTGTGCGAGCAAACTGGCAGGCATAAGCCACCGGCTGCAAATATGGCCGATAAATCGAACCCCTAATGTCGGCTAGCGGGGCGAAAATAGGCTCTCAAAGGTGCTCGGGGATAAAAGATTCATCGTTGGGCTTCGGTACACCCTCCCAACATGCCTTCCAACGTGCTAAAAATGAATAACGCACACCGAGGTCTTTGCTCTTTTGCAACCCCCTAAACCGCACCGTTAGGCTGCACGCCCTTTATCTCCGGCGTCTTATTTTGGGCTGCCCGCAGGCTCACGAAGAAGAAGGCGAGAACCATCCGACGACAATCGAGGCCAGGTGACGGTTGCGCAGCCAAGAAGGTTCCGTGGCTGTTCCGGTGATGCGGTGATACAATCGCGCTGAGCTGGCAAGCGAGCGCCGGGATTTGCAGCATATTTCTCCCGCCAGCTGAGCTGTGGTGTGATCGTACACCGGGTAAAGGCTGGCATCGATTTGTAATCAACGGCAACGTCGCAACGGAAGTCGGTGGCAGCGGCCCCGGATGCTGGCTGGCTGGAGAGAATTTCATTCCCTCCGGGCTCGCATATTTTCACCGCACAGTTGTATGGGGGGGAAAGACCCGGTTGAAGTCGATTCGAAATATCATTAAGCACACGTTTTTTTTTTTCAAACCAAGGAGTGGGATGCTCAAAATCAAGAGTGAGCCGTGTATGTGTGTGTATCTACGAGCTCCTAAAGCTTCGTTCAACGAATTCTTGTCACTGAAAATCACCTGTAAATTAGACGCAAGTCGTCTCTATCACAGTTTCAGTTGCGTGTGCGTGGTGATGCATCAAACCCCACAGTTGCAGGGCTTTATTGCACCTGTCCTACATTCCAGACCTTTGGGGAAAAAAAAAGATCAAATACACCATTGCCATTGGTGACGCGTGCCGTTAATTGAGCACGCGAACAAAGCGCACTTTACTTAAATAAACAAAATAGGGCATAGAATTGAATAGGGCAGATGAAAAAAAAATAACAATACAGAAAACTGCGAATGCAAATCGATCCACTGATTGCTTTTCGATCGCTCGGTGCAGCAACAATTTCTACCACGCTCCGTGCCAAAGGGGGAATGCGAACGATAGGGACAACGAACGAACGAATCGATTGAATCATCAAGGTTAGGAAGAGCGTTGCCAAGCGGCCCGCTTTGGAGCTATTTTTCAAACCATACACCACGTGCCCCGGACAGCCATGCTCCGCCGTGAAGCATCAATTGAGCATCGCATTAATAATTCATCATAACTCTTGCGCGCGTGTGTGTGTGTGTGTGTGTGTGCTCACTCCTCCGCGCTTGCTTTTTCTCGCCATATAATCCTCGGCACGTGGCAATGCGGTTGTGGCAGCTCCGGGTACCCTGTTGGCCGGGGATTTTCCAGAGGTATTGCAGGCGTCGATAATGGTGTTGTATCGCTTTTCAAGCGGTGCCGGACGTTCAAGGCTCATTTTTTTTTGGCCTCACCTTATGTGCACCATTTTGTCCCACGGCGGCATGAAAAATGCATACCCACCGATTGATTGACAGTTCAAACCGCTCCGATGACATATCGGTGTCGTGTACTGGCAACAGTCAGTACTGCGGGCAGTCACGACCGCGCTTGACAGCTCGATTCCGTGCGCTTTCTGCTCGGCCAGCGGGCAGAAAATTCAATTCATCTCATGAGTTGGGCGAACAAGAAAAAAAAACACGAACGTATACGGCAACATTAATTTAGTTTCCTGTCGCCAAACCGTTCGGCGCGCGCCAAGCGGCCCCAGACACAGCTGCGAACGCGTTGCATTATTCAGTGGAAAACTTTGAACCATCCCGGCCGTTTCCCGTGGAAACAAAGTAAGTTCTTCTGGCATCACGCTCCGGTACCAGCGGGACTGATGGCTGAGAGAAAATTCGAACTGCCGCAACTGTGGCGGGCGTGTGTAAGCTTCTCGCTGCGCTTCTTTGTCGCACCGAACCGGAAGACATGCCACGGAAAGTTTTTCGGCTAGGATCTGATCCATTTTTTTTTTGTTTCCACCCCCCTGATAGAATGCTCTGCCGCTAAACTATCGCTAAGTAAGCATCAAAATTTGATTATGCTCATATGCGGAAACTAGCACCAGCAGAATGTCCCTGGCGAGTGCAACGGCGTGGACATGCACGGACAAACGCAAACGACGCTTTGCATGGTTCGCTTCGCTTTCCTTACCGAAACGTGGTTAGACATCGTGTCTCGGATCCTATTTGCGTACGTGACACTGTTTTCTCTCGTCTAGGTAGGCGACTGGTATGCAGAACTTTGTCCTGGACACTGCTCCTTCGGGTGATCGATCGCACTCCGTGCCAACAGTGCGCTCTTGCACACGTTTGGATAAAGACACGAAGAACGGCAGTAAGGCCGCCCCGGACAGTTGGCATTCGGCATCCCTGGTGCGGATTACACGAGCCCAGTGAGCAACTATGATGGAACAGCGAGTCCTGATCGATCATACGAACCGTCGACCCAGCCCGCTGAATGGCCAGTAATTCACGTCGACGAAGCCGTTCCGCGCCACCGAATGGTGCCAATTTGATCTTGCTCCAGCCGTGAAGCAATCCCTGCAGCCTAAGCTACATTTCGCGATAATCCATGCCCTTGAGCACGCACGCCCGATTTCGTGTACAATTTGAGAATTAAATTATCGCTCGCCCGTCACGGCTCAGGAACGTGTTCACCCATTCCTGTCACGGTCGGCTCGAAATTCTTCATCGTCCTGCCAAACCGGCTCTAGTCCAACCAACCCAAACTTACCAGACTGTACCAGACGGGTCGGCCTACGGCATTCGGATCCACCCGGCCGGCATAATAGTGCATGATCACGTGAGCTCTCTCCAGTGCCATTTAATGCCAAATAATATCAGACGGCTCTGTACTTATTTATTCATTAGCTACTGTAGATTTTTCGGGCTTTCGCATTTTATTATTCATAGGATCTCATGTGGAAACGGTCTCGATTTGCTTGGTTTTGATTGCCGCCCGGCCAGCTCGGCCGACGCATATTGAACGAAAACGCAAACGTTTTTCTTGCTCGCCGTTTGTTCTTTTGCTTTTTTTTGTTTTGTTTTGGGGTGCTGCCCCTTTTCGAGCACTAAAACGAGCCTGGGTTCTCTAATTCATTTGTTGGATAATTTTTTGGGGATTCAATCTTGCTTCACCATTGTTTCGGTTGCGTTTCACAAAACCCGTGTGTCGTTGCCACTTCATGCTTCGTTCTGTTGCACTGACCACGCCAGTCCCGAGGCTTCTTCATTAGAGCGAACATTGCGGAATCCCTTCGTGATTGAGCGAACCCGCGCCCGCTCGTTTAACGGTCCGTTCTGGCTGATGCCCATCCACCGGTAGAACGGCCATCGACCAGCGGACAAAACACGGACACGCGTATCAACGAGCGAGCGAGCTCCCAGTGGCCGGTTCCGGATGTCGAACAATATCGGTGCTTTAAGAGCGGCCGTCTGCCAGCAGCACCGTGGGCTCGCCGATGGATTTACTAAGCCACCCGAAGCTGCCGACCGTAAGACAGGTTAGCTTCAAGCGGATGAAGTTGTTGCTGATGAAAGTCTCCCTGCCGTGGATGGACGTGCTACGTACGTGGTGAGGGTTCGTGCCGGTTAAACTTCGTCCCGTTGAAATTATGGCGAGACCCTGGGGGCGAGATCACCTCCTTCGTGCCGCTACCACTGCCACGCTAAAAGCCCTTTAATCTCCCGGGATCGTCCGGCCTACGGAACGGTAGCACGCTAAAGCTTGCTCCGGCAGGCACACTTTTTTCGTGTCTCGTTTTCGTTTTGTTTGCCGAGCTAAACCCCCGAAATCTATTCCGGGATGAGATGAGAAAAGTTTGCTTTACGCTTTAAGCAACAACTATCCCAATCTAGGCCGACATCTGTCCTTGTAGCTGGTTTTGCTCTCTCTCTCTCTCTCTCTCTCTCTCTCTCTCTCTCTCTCTCTCTCTGCGCAGCGTTTCTTTCGCCCAGCCTCATTGCCGGCGCGCTTTCACCCTAGCAAATGGGATTAAATTAGTCTAAACCGATTAGGAACCGGCATAATGCGCTCATTTGGAGCTCGAGCTTAAAGTACCACCAACAAACGCTACTCTCCGGCCTCGGGTGTTTCTTTAAAGCGGCTGCATTGGTGAGTATGGTGATGAATTTCAATTTGAAAAAAAAAATAGTGGAACAAAAAATTCATAAACGCTTCCACTATTTCAATTACTGCAAAGCAGCACGAAATTTAAAATCACAGTATTGCAATGATTAAATTCCAATTCCGAAAAACGTTCTCACATCCAAACCCCCCTAAAGCCATACTACCGACCGACCGACGCACACGCAAACGGCCACTCGGATTATCAACCCGGCGAGGAGGATGTTTCCGAATCAAACAAATGCCATTTTAATTAAGCACAATCCGTCGAACCGTTCTCGAACGCCAGAAGCACACCCATTCGGTAAACAAAAGCCGAAATCACCCCGCCAGGATCAGGTTCCTATTACAATTTCCCACCCACGCGATCGCACGGTGCCGCTTCTGCCTGCACTCCTTCCACGTCCAGGGTCTTCCCTCTCAACGGGAGATCGCATTGATTTGGATCCGCTCAATTCGGACCCGCACTGGACCGTATTTCAAATGTAATTATCAAGATGAAGGCTTTAATTGCACACGAAGCAATGCGAACGGGTGCTGCTCGCGAAACTACCTGAAATACACTCGAACTGCGTTACAACACTCGACCCGTTTCGAGGTAACCGCTGGTCAGAATCCGGAAATCAAGCCCCACCATCAGACGCAACAGCCGGTGCAGAGTGAAAACTGCACAATTTCACCCCTGTCCCCGAGGGCGGAAGACGTGCTTGAAGGGCGAACAGAAAGGAGGGTAACATTTCCAGCTTTTCTAACATCCGAAAAATCGAACCAATCGACCGAGCAACCAGCTAACCAACCGTACTAACACGCTCTACCGCCACGGTGCACAACCACACACACAGCCGGGCCCGGAAGGGGGTCGCACTCGAGCACGATTCCGTATTCCGGCGCGCAGATTGTTGCATTCGGTGCATACTAATGGCCGAGTGGCAATCGGCCATTTGCTATACAACCAGGCCGAGTTCCCGGTGGCTCCCGGTATCAAGTGACCGCGTCAAGCATCGGGCCCGAAAGCGTGTGCTGCGGCTTAGCATATATTTGTGAGTAAAAGCAAAAAAGGAAACAAACACACAACTTCACAAACCACTACCGACGCTCATCGAAACATACATTTTAGCGCGCCGAAACCGCGTGGGTGGGTGGGGGAGCGTTGAATTGAATCGATTGCTTTTATAATTTTGTGTTTTACTGCAGTTGATTATGGGTCGATTGCTTGTGGTGGTGTTGGTGGTGGAGATTTTCCGGTTTCACTGCCAGCGCCCATGGAAAGGAGGCTGATGGTGAGCACGCACTGAACCAGATCAGGATAATTTTCCCTTTCACAGCGTAAGGTTAGAGTAAATGTTTTGCTTCGTCAATATGCTATCGGTAAATTCTAGCTAACTCGCTCAATGCTCACATTCGAATATCAACGGTCACGAGTCAGTTGCGGTGAATTGCTCCAAGAAATCTTTGATGACATTTTAACTTCCAACGATACATTTATTCACACACT
This sequence comes from Anopheles nili, assembly GCF_943737925.1. NCBI lineage: Eukaryota > Metazoa > Arthropoda > Insecta > Diptera > Culicidae > Anopheles > Anopheles nili. The sequence continues at coordinate 24,820,385 of NC_071291.1, forward strand.
GATCACAACAGCAAATCACACAACTGAACGCCTTCAATTTTGCGCTCATTATCCTTGCCTGTTACGTTACACTAATGGACCGTCGTAATTCCCAACGCGACTCCATTAGCACCACTTATTCCACCCAATTGCTCACCTTTACAAACGGCCCAAGAGACCCCATCCCCGTGGTGCCATTGATTTTGGGCGTAACACAACCAACCAGCTCGTTGCCTTTTTCCGATTCCGTTCACGATTCCTTGCCCCTGCTCGGGGTGTATGCAATTTCAATTAAAAACGTAAACTTCCGCTGCATAATTACAGCTCTAATAGGCAACCGGCGTCCGCGGTGGAATGCCGGTGTTAAGATGTTAGAGTTGCACGGCTGCAACCGGATGTTCTCTCTCCTTCCAAAAAACGAGTGTGAATTAATGTATCAATTTCTCCCCAGGGGGGCGGGGCTGAAAGCAAGCGGCCAGCCAAGTAAACGCAATCCCTGGCGAATATCGCGCAGCGGCACGGCAGGCCCGCCCGGATGCACTCCAAGTGGAAAATGCAGCGTAACAATAGCTTCCCAATTATCTATTCCCGGAAAACTCTGCCGTAGTGCGGATCGTTTTTGGTGTGTTGCTGCCCATCTTTGCCCGCTCTCGGTTGCCGCCGATGGCCATGCAACACTTTCGCCACACGGTTCCCAAATGTAGGCGCATGTTCGCTCCCTTTCGCTCCGGTCGGAGAGTGTTACATCCGGGCAGCTCGTGCAGGAGCGTGTTGCACTTGGTTGAACTTTGAAGTGTGCTTGAACGTTTGTGGTTATTCGGTAACCAGAACCGAATTTCGACACTCGCTTGGCATTAGAAATTTTCCTCCGCTCCTGTCGAGCGCCCTATATTCCACCCTTTTTGACCGGGGAGGATGCACGCGAGGGTGCGATGCAAAAAGGATGTACAGAAATTGAGCAACTATGGTACTGCATTTTCGGCGGCAAAAAGGCTCGCTCGGTGCTGAGACGTGGTGTTACACACTCGCACTCGATATCGCCCGCTCGCTATCGCCAGAATAGAAGCACGAAATTATGCTGCACCATGTGTGCCAACGTGTGTGTGTGTGTCTGTCAGTGCTTGAGCCCCCGATCGTCGGAATGTAGTGCAAACATACAAGGGAAAGTTATTTTAGTTGCAAATATATTCAACACACACACACACACACACTGGACCTGGACCGGCACACGCGTTCGGTGGAGCCAAATTGCATGAAAGCAACCGGACACCGTGCGCCACGTGCGACGGGGGGCCTAGTTTGGGGTGGTTGGGTAGGCACGGCACGAGGAAGAAAACAGACGGACCGCGCGGTAACGGCAGGATTTCCGCTTGGGAAAATTCGAATTTGCGTTTCAGCAAAATTTCACTACAGAGTGTGTGTGTGTGTGTTGGCACTAAATTATGAACTCAATCGGGGTGACCAGCGGCGCACCACGAAGCGCAAGGAAGGGAATGGAAAATGTGAGCCAAAAAAACAAGAAGCAACCAACTCTTCCCTGACACTCTGCTTTTGACACGCGCGCGCGTTGGGAAGTCAACCACGGCCGAGAGCCGGTGGTGCGCCGGTGGTTGGGCGCAGGTTTTTTAACCACACGGCGTAAAAGTGGGATACGGTTTTATGAAAAAGCGCCTCGTTACCTCTGTATTATCAACGGCTGAAATGCCGGCGGTACATGGGTGGTCTGGAGTTAAACTAACGACGAAACTAAAAGGACGCCACCCATCAGCGAAGGCGGGCTAATTTCTGAGTGCTTTCGGCGGGCGAACGGGTGACATATTTTGCTCGACCAGTTTCTGGGTCTGAGTGAGCCGGAAAAGTTGGCTGTGAAGCTGGCCTGAATGAAATCAAAATTGTTTGCTTAGCAGAACGGACGGCTCGTTGCCGTGGAAACGCCAAAACGCTCAAGCACCACCGTGCTGTGTGTAGGGAAAAATGATCGCAAAAATACTTTGTACTACACCACACACACACACACACACACATCACCGTGGGCCGTGACGACATGATCCCCGAAAATGGCGAAACAACACCGCAGCATCCGTACGCTCACGTATGAAATGGAAACACCGCATCGCTTAGAAGCAGAACAAGACCGACAGTCCCGTGTTTGAGCGCACGTTCCACACAATGCGACCCACCGACAAACACCGATCCATCAATCAACCCATCAATCAGTCAACCGATCAATCAATGCACGCGTACAAATGCTGTTGCGTTTCGTCTCCCCTCTGGGAACGATTGCATAATTTTCTTGCAAAACCTCGCGTGAGGAAGCCATAACCACCCGTCGAAAGTTTCCGCGCGAAGAGTTACGTGCGCATAATGAGTGCGATATTTCTGTTCCTTCCGCTCCATTACCAGCGTGTTTCAGTGATCGAACAGCTAGCTATTTGTTGCACAACCCGTGCGCGTAAATAGAAAACTCCTAGCTTTGGTAATTTACCAACATAACCTAAGTAAGCAAAATATTTTATATATTTTATTATTTTATATTAGAAATAGAAAACTCCTAGCTTTGGTAATTTACCAACATAACCTAAGTAAGCAAAATATTTTTAAAACACATTTTTTTACATACTTCCTGGATTTCTTTACCTTGACTTGGAAGAACATAATAATATTACGATTTACTTGTAAAAATACGAGTGTGATTATTTGGATTACCCTCTGATTGGAAAACGAATCGATAAGAAAAAAATGAATAAAAACGACAGTACATTGTTCTCAACCAAACAACCTACTGCATCCGATGGTATTCAAAGGAACTTTCATCTGGCATGAGGAATCATCCCTTTCATCCTTCGGTTCGTCTTCAATAAAGCCCACAAAAACCGTTACGAATATGCATAATGCAAGCTGAAGTCTCGAAAGTCAGATGAAGTCAAAAGCGAATGAATATTTCATATACACTAATGAGGGAAAACAAGGATTGCAAGACGGAACGGCAATCCAACGCGGTGCGACTAGAAATCGATGCGATCGGAACTCGATATATAGGTTAACGGTTTTTCTTAGTAAAACCAATCCAGGCTCCCAAATACTGTGGCTTCCCAATGCTATTTGAAGATAAACTCATCCTCATTGTACCACACGAACACAGTGGTTTTGATATGGATTTAAAAAATACCAATAGCCCTGGTAACAGCTATATACCTTCAATAAATCGATTCCTCTGGCATGATAGAAGTGCATTGAACCACCGTTCGACGGTGTGCATGTACGTTTTGGCTTACATTATGTGCCCCGATGATAATGATCTGCCCTTTCGTTAGCATGCACAGCAACGCTAAAACCCTACACGGCTGCGAGCAAACACAATCAGGCCGATGACTGCGGCGCCACGGAAAACCTAACAAACTAACGACCATTGTCCATCGGAAAACATTCCCTCCTTTCGGTGGGAGTGTTTGCTGTAAATCCAACCCACTCAGTCCTTACACCCGACCACCGCGGAAAATCCCAATCGTCCCCCGTTTGTCCTTCGACGAAAAGCACGGCGATGAGGCGCAACGGTGCGAAATCACTTATTCAAATATTTTCCCCCCATTACCGGTTCACCACCCATCACCGTACCAGGGCGTCCCTGCTGAGCGAAAAACATAATTTGAATAACAATTTCACCCAACCTCCCTCCCACCAGAACGCTCGACGGATCCGTTTCAGCTATTTCGCACATTTGCCTCTCATTTGCCTCCCATTATCCCGACCAAACGGCGACAAGTAGGTCGAGTATCCGCTACCACGCCTCACTCAAACGGCATCATTATCATCATCTTATGATTGGAATCATCACCGCCAGCCGGTATCGGTGCCGTGGGACGCAAAAGGTGCTCGAAAAACCGATCATACTCGTCAAGCCCCTCGGTGCCCGGTGGGAAGATTTTCCGTTCCAAGGGAGCAAGCAAAACACCGCTCAAAATCCAGCTCAAAATCAACTCAGATTTCCGGTGCCGGTGCTTTGTTGGTCTTTTTCGTTTCGTTTACGGTCTTCGTTTTCCCGGCAGCCCCAACCGTGCGCCTTGGTTGCAGTTAACGCGATTTGATCGATGAGCGTGAGGGTGAGGGAGCTAGAAGGAAAGCAAAATTCGATAAATCCGGTCAATCAACGGTTCAGGTTGAGCGGTACCTCGGGGTTTTTCGAGCGACAACCTGACTCTGGCACAGAACAAGCAGAACCGTTTCGTTACAGCATCGCCGACGATGGAGAATCCCTCACCCTCATAATGATTCCATCGTTTGCGGTGGAGATCCGGGTCGTTCCGGCGTTGTGGATGTAATTTTATTTATTCATTTCAACAATCGCGCTCACCAATCGCGCGCACAATGGCGAACAAGGTGGAGGCCCAAAATTATATCAAAATTTGGGTGAAAATAAAAAAAAGCTTCCATTTGTGAGGTAAGCAAGTTTTTGCAAAACTCACTTCGTCAACTTCACTCGGCGTCACGGGGACGAATTGCGCGACTCTGGCGGTGGGCTAGTAAGCACATTTTTTTTGCAAACATTGCACCAACCTCTCAATCGGTACCGATAGCCCTAGGTTCGGGTTTCGGAAAGGGTCAATTAAATTTAATTACCACCAGTTCCGTAGCTGTGGCTCCGATGGGCGAAAAAGATAAATTTAACACCACAAACACCTGCAAACAAACCGCCACCCTGCCGGTTGATTGATCGTACTCTACTTTGATGAGCTACAAATTAGTCTGAGAAATTACACCGGCAAACATTGGTTATCGATTTCCGGTTTCGTTTTGCGCCGGCGGCAACACGGGACCATCCGCCGCTGATCTGCCGCTCGTTGTAAACCTGATGCCGACCCACGTTCGGCGGTTGACGCCTCGATTGATGATGGTCGGTATTGGATATTCGAAATGCAGCAAAACAAACTCAAGCATCTTCTCAAGGCGACCTGCACAACAACCACATTGGGCAAACATTTGCACGGAATCGGGTTCGACTTTGAACATGAGCGTGTTCCCATTGGGGCGGCTTTATGCTTTCCGTTACATCTCTTCCCGGTATGCAGCCGGGCATTAACGAGCTACTGTAAACCAATCAACATGGATAGGGGCGATGGCGGCGGTTGAATGATTGAAGCGTTGAAAATGCCAGCATCTTGAGGCCGGCTCGATCCGGTCAGGACTTCCTTCCACCGGGTATTCAATATATTTACCGCTCGTCTACGTCCTCGTTCGCCGCAGCCCGAAACCCCTTCGTTGAGAGACGTGCGGAGATTTGGTTCGCTCCTTGGACAGGTGCCGTTCCGGTGAACACTTGCTCGATGAGATCCCTTTTTGCCCGTTAGTGGTCCCAGTGAACCGTAAATGAGCTAGATGGGGGAGAGAGAGAGAGAGAAAAGAAAAAACCAAGTCGAAAACGTCCCACCGAGACGTTGCGCTCTTCACATCGAGTGGTGCCGAAGCCAATCGAGAACCGTTGCCGGGACACGTTCGGTGACTTCATTTCATTGCTAACAGCTCCATTCGCTTTCAACTACACATCCCGAACATCCCGGGGCCGGCTGCTGACGCGTGGGTAGCCGAAAAGTTGTTGCGAGAAGCGAACGGACCCATAAAAAATAAAGTTATGCTCCTCTGCTGCTCCAGAATATTGAGCGTGTAAGGACCCGTGCGGCCACCTTGCGCTTTAGTGGTTAACATCAAAGCAAAAAAAGAAAAGAAAAGAAAAGAAAAACACCCGTGCACTCTTGCCGAACCTCGTCACGAAAGCTCATCAATTGATGAGGAATCAAATCCCACCGCCAGACGCGACTCGGTGGCTCGGTGTGCGGTATTTCGCGGCACGGGCAGCAACATATTCACCGGCATCTCCCGTGGTTTTCTTAAAAGCGCATTTACACCGCCCTAAAGTGAAAAGTTACGATCAAGAAGTGCAACCCTGCAGCATCGTACGGGCGGTTCTGTGATGGGCGAATGCTGTGTTTTTTGTGCGCCCCGTGCGAACCAAGCGGTCCTTGGGCGAGCTTAACCGAACCAATCGGCTTCGGTGGGATCGCTGAAGCGGCGCTAAGTAGAAACGCGCCCTGGCGGAACCGAAAATGAACCGTTGCTCGAGGATCGCCACGTACGCGACGCAACTACGTTCGATTTCACGTGCTATCGGGTTTCCAATCAAGCGCGGCTATTCGAGACAAGTAGCGTTTGTGAAAGCAGCTCGGGTGCCCGTTTTATTAGTTGCGCTTTATCGAACCGCGATGGGAGCGAAATTTTGGTTCGTTTCGGTGTTTTGGCTTCTTTTCGCTCGAAGAAAACTCGCCCTAATGCTGCTCCACGCTTTTTCGTCACACACACACACATTTGTGCGTCCTGCGCGGACGATGATTCACGGCACCGAATTCGGTACCACCGATCCACCTGATTCAATAACAACTGTTTGTTTGCCCCAGCTAAGCGCGACTGGCAAGTGCACTTCGGCGACAGCTCACTTGCTTAATGTAACAAAGAAGCTCCCGCCCAACCAGCCAGCCTCCGGGACGGTGCTTCGCCAAACAATTGCTTTCTATCACCCAACCGCACTTAGGGATGTGTTTCGTAATATGCGCGACACCGCTGGGAGTTCCTTCTGGGGACATACATTTTTAACCGAAAACGACTCCGAGCTCGGCTGTCGAGAGAATAAAATACATGGGAAGGCAGAGTAGAAAGAGAAAAAAAAACCCCGGCAAAGCAAAACACAACCCCACACAAACCAAACAGACACACCACGCAAACCGAGCGCAGCCGTCAGCACGACAGGTTCAGGGTGTCCTTTAATGTGTTTTCCTCTTCCAAAGCCATTCAAATCTGCCATGCGCTGGGTACCGATACCGTAATATTGTGGCGCGTCGAAAACGCGCACAGATTTGATGGCAAAAATGGGGTGTTCGGTGCGCCGTACGAAGCGGCTAAAACGAATGCGAAGGAAATAGCAAAAAGATACAGTAGAATGAAAATCCCTAAACTCACACTCACGCGTGCAGAAACGCTCCTGGGGATCGGGCGCACCGTGTGAGGCATAAAAAATTCACGCCATGCTTTTGGGTTCCCTCTGGGCAAACCACCGGAGGCTCTAAATATCGAATGGGCTACAGGAGACAATTGTTTTCCACAATACGAAAGCCATTTTTTTTTGCCTTCACCGACCTGTAACGGCAGGCGGAAAACTTTCCCAAGCGCACTGGGCTTGTTTCGTTCCGAGCAGCCCGTTGGACAGGCGCTACGTGGCCCACGCCGGCATTAAACGTGGTGCACAAATGGAGATGCTTTAGTTTTAATAGATCCAAGCACAACAACTCCACAACGAACTCCGAGAAAGTAAGTCTATAAATAAGCACGTTACCACCAGGCGCAGAAACACGAGGAAATGATCGGATAGCTTTCTTGGGGAGACACAGATGTGTCCTTGCGCTATCAGGGCACCCTTAAAGAAAACCCCCCCAAGAGAAGCTTTCCAGCTGACGGTGGATAATTTCAAAATTTCGAAACAAATTGTGCCTGCGATGTACGCCCTTCATGCATCGGCCAGTTGCCAAAATGGCGCAAAGAGAGCAAAACTATATGACCTGTGACGGTCGGAACTGCAACAGCGTCCAGATGGCACACCGATCAGGGCAAATCCTTCGCTCGTACATCTTCCCGTCGAACAACCGATCCCGACAATCGAATCGTACAAGGATCTGCGGGTGGCGAGCAAAAACCCTGCCAAGCGAGAACATCCTGTCCCGATGCGACACCCTTTGCCGGCTCGTCCCGGTGGCATGAAAAAGCAAAAGCAAAACAACCAACCGGCCAAGCAACAAGAGAGCATGTCGCAACCAGAAACAATCATAGCGCCAAATGGCCGATACCCGCCGGCTTCGAAATCCAAGCGAAGGCACTGAACCGGTGGCCGGCTTGCACTCACGTGCGGCAAAACATTTATCCACAAAGCAATCGTTACCACTCGGGCGAAGGACTTGATCCGTATCGGAATCGGATACGATTGTCGGTGTCAAAAAGTACTGTTATCAGAAGTCCTTTATAGCGTCCCCGTTCGGGAGCATTCGGTGGCGCGTGGTGGGTTCCGTTTTAACCGCGTCGAGTTTATAAATCCCCGCTTTATACCGGCTACCTAAGAGCAAACAGTCCCATTTAAATGCAGCCCCAAAGGCGGAGATCAAGAGGGCATAAATAAATACAAATCGCCTTGACGCCGGGAGGCTGCATTCCGTTATTTATATACAATTTCTTTTATTTTATGAAAGTGTCAGGCCGAAGAGGGCCCAGCCTCGCCATTAGTTCTCTGTTTTTTTTTTTATTTTTATCTTCCCACAGGCTCGCCAAATTGCCAGCAGCCCGTGGCCACTGCGACTGGGCCGAATTTCGTGCGCCCCAAAAGACCGGCGACAGTGGATCTGAAATTCAATTTAAAACAAACATATCAATTTCCAACTCCTTTCCGCGCACTCGCGCGACCAAAAAGGCATCCTTTGGTAGCCTTTCGGTTGGATTTCGGCGGCCGCTTTTCGTGCGGTTCCTTTGCCAGGGGCTGAGGCTCTTCTACAGGCCCACTACAGCTCGCCCTTCAACAACGCCTTTCAACTCCAGCAAAACCCCCTCGCAATGGTGACGGGTTTATGTTGTACCGTAAACAGACTGCCTCCCCTTTTTTTTTTGCAAGCTCCAAATCGAAACCTGAACCACCACCACCACCATCGGCCATGGGATGGACGGAGCGATTTTTCTTATGCTTTTCATTTGGTTTCCATCTTTTTTTTTTCGCTGGCTTCAACTTTTTGTAGGCTTTTTTTTTCTCCCATCCTTCCTTCACACGGCGTCCGTCGGACGGCTTTCGAACATTATTGGGGTGTAGAACCGAAGCGTGTCCTTTACATTTTCCACAGCACATGTCTCGGCACGAACCAGTCCCGTCCGGGCCTGCCGAGTGGTCGTGCAACATTCACTTCTTGAGATAATCCTTCCGACAACATTTCAAACCATTCCCGGGGCTGAATTGCCCTTCAAACGGGTGGACCGGAGCTGGGAGAAGCCATCGGTTATTTTTTTTTTGTATCAGTGCAGTTCTTTGTCGTATGCGAACGAGCCGGAAAATGACCCTCCCGAGTTGGGTAAAAGCAATAAATCAAGCTTTTCGCGCTTTAAGCGCATCCTATCGGCCTCACCGAGGGCCACGCGAGTAGCAAGCGAATTAAATTTAATTGTATAATTAATGTGGAGTTAATAAAATTTAACTTTAAAGCTACTGTTGGACGATAAAAAATTATCGTTCCACGAATCGTAAACCACTCTAACCGGGAAATGGATGGAGCGAACTTTTGGGACCTTTTCAACGGTAATTTTCCCACTCACATGCTGCTCATTCGATGCCCGGCGCGTATCACAATGAGCGAACGGTTTTTATTGAGAATGTATTGAGCCCAAAATACCGGCAATTAATGTGAGCCAACCGAGACCGGCTGTTTGCAATCAAATGAGGGCAAAGCTCACTGTACCCACATGCACCGTTGTTCGCTGTAGCGCCCTGGAGAGCCCACATTTGAAGCGAAAATCACAAAGTGCCCTACAAAAAAAAAGCCTCCAAAACGAGCAAGACTCGCTCCAGACGCTGGCTAAACTTTTCGGACGTGGAGAAGCTTTCAGTGGTGGCGTTCGTTGTGTTTTTGCGACGTATCCTACTTCCGACGTTCCACCCAATCCTACACCGTTCGTACATTCCGGAACATAAATCCGAAATGCTCGAAAACGGTGCTCGGTTTTGTTTATTTTTAAGGGTGTACTTTATCGAAAACCCTACAGCACTTTGGGCGGGAGAGCGACAAGGAAACAAGCCAACCCAACAGCTTCAACCAGCGGGGAAAAGGATGTTTCTTGTTAACGCTTGACGAGCTTTTTTCCATGGAATAAATTAGTCTGAAGGTTCCACGGCCGGTTTTCAAAAGAAAAAATAAAGCCGAGGAACAATTACTCACCGGTGAACTCGAGATTTCAGGTGAAGGTTACATTTAAATTTTAAATATTATACGACCGATAGGCGGATGTTTCGACGTGCCTGTCAGATTTATGCAAGCCTTACCGAGCAGGTGGCTCATTAGTTTTTATGGAATTTCATTTACATGAACAATTTGTATCATGCCATCGTGTAGCTTCTGGAAATGAGCTCAACTTTAAGGTTTGAATAATGCTGCAACCGTTACAATACGTTGTCGCCGGACTTTAAGATGCTAAGTGAATGTTGAGTATTGGAAAGCAAAATGGCAGACAAACTGGTAAGGATTTCGTAGGACGATATCTGTCATTACTGTTTAACATAGAATTTATACAAGCGCTCTTCAACCTTCCGAACATCAACCAGCTACAACATGATTGGCTGAATTGAAAAGATCAAAAGGAGCAGTTATTGTGATTGAACAAAAAAAACATTCCACCGTGGTATGGCTTCATTTTTCTCGCAGTTTTACTTCCATTCAACATTTTCATCTACCTCCCCAAACCCAGGACCGATCGTTGCCCTCGGGTTTAGGCAACGCGAACCACAAACATAGCAAATTGCTGTTTAATCCCCCGTCATCAGCGCGCTAATGGCACGGATCAGCACCGGGCGGCGAGTCGACGGACCGCAAAGTCATTTACTACTTATCAATCGACTTCACCTCCATCGATGACATCGTTGCCGGCGACGATGGCGCTTTTCCCCCCGGAAAAACCACTCCATGGGCGACGACCGTCCAGGGCACGACCAACCGAGCTAGAGCTAACGTTCCCGCGGCGAAGCGTGACGCGCACGGCTCTAATTACAGCCCGTCATCTAATCCCGCCCATTGTTGGCCTACCAGAAGAAGCCCGATCCGCCTTCGACCTCGCTCCAGCCGGACCCGGGTTTAATTAGGTAAGCAAAACCGGCAAATCCGACACATTTAAAGCCCCTCGAGGGTTCTTTTCCTATCGGCCGGAACGAGGCGCTGATGGCGAAGAATGTTCCGCCGCAGCTTAACGGAGCGGCTGGCAGCGGCTTCGGAACGCAGTAACGCAAGCAGTAGAAACGCGCCCAAGAAAGCCCACAACAGTTTCCGGTGCTTAGCGGTTCCTTACCAGAAACCAGCCCGCGCGCGCTATGGGCGGTGGTCCTCGCGTAACAAAGGAGTGATTATGATTTTGCCGGCGACCGAAGCGTCATCGCGTGGAACAAAAGCCCAACCTCGCCGCACCAGGGACAGCCACAGCTAATGAGCAGTGAAATGGTGTGCTTCTGACGTTGGCCCTAGCTACCCAGTCGGGCAGGCTAGCGCCACGGAGCAACAGCTGCTAGCCAAGTGCCATGGAAGCAGGCGTTCCTTCACAATCCACCCGCCAAGAGACAGAAAGGTCGTCGTCGCTGTCGACGTTCCGGTGCCGTGGCCGGTTTGTGATGCTAATTCGGCTCATTCGGATTGGTGTGAGGTGCAAAAAAAAAATGGCCGACTCAACGGAGCCAGGTGGTGGGTTGAGTATTTTTGGCATAATTTCTACCACACGCTCCCGGGCAACCTGAGATCGCACGAAGCAAACAAAGCCAGCCTACCTCAAAATCTCTGCCCAAGCAGTGCCACATGAGTGGGTGGAATCGAAAGCGACCCAAACGGGCGTGGGCATTAATCCTTGGAAATCCCGCTCGTGGAAAATGGGGAACCGTCGGAACCGATCTCTAATCGCCAGCACGTGCATTAGTCACAAGACACACCGTGATGCCCAAATGCAGGCAAAACCATGCCCTAGAATGTGTGAAAGCGAATGTGCATAAAAATAGCTGACCTAGTTTCGTAGTTGCCACCAAAGAAAGCACCTTTCGAGCACTTCTCGTCACTGCCGCTGTTGCCTTAAATGCTGCTACTGCTGCCTTCGCTGGAAGTTGAGTTATTGCTTGAGAAGGTGTTTTTTTCTTCTGCTTTTTTTTAAATTCGTTCCATTCATTCACTTTGCGCCCTTCGCGTCGACATCTAGCAGGCGTTGGTGGTATAGCTGAGCGCGCACACTCCCACTCACACGTACGCACAAACACACACACGCACGCTCACACTGGATCCTCGTGGTATACGTTTTCCGGTGCTGCTCGCTTCAATCGCACGCTACACGACACGTGAGGCCCTTTGACATTCCTGACCGTGCAGCATCATCCATGCTGGCGTTGGCGCGTTGGCACCCGGTCGCTCTCGAACCGTACCAGATGCTATTCACTTTTCACTCGCGTTTCACACTCTCACACTTTGCACAATAATCCACACCGAAGGACACGCGGCAGGTGACCGCAAACGTCAGCACTCAGGAGGACTTTGCTCCGATCCGGCGACCGAAGACGTTTTCAAGACGCTAGCCTTCCTGTGGCGAATCATTCGCCGTACGGCTTCAACGGTAGTTCCCGAAAACCCTACCGGGGTAACCGGGATGTCCTGGAAAATGAGCATTGCAATGGAAAACTGATACAACGAAAACGCCAAGCAAGTGCTTCAGATACGTTCCTCGAAGCGGTAAACTTCGAGCACGCATGGATCGATTCGATCACTCGACCGGTTGCTAACGCTGGCTAATTGGTTTCGCAATCCATCACACGCTGCCCGAAAACGGTTACCATTGCCATTTCGCAAGCTGCGTCATACCTTTACCCCGTACCCTACGCCCCAGTCGAATCGATCCTCAGTGATCGTCCTTTTTTTTGTTCGTCCTATCCCCAAAAACTCCCACCAATAGCAGCCGAACGCCTGCGGCCGAAAGCGACGGTTCGCGTTAGCAGTTCGTTTGAACTGCCGCGCCATGAAAAGAATCGCATTTTACATAAAAGAAAAGTCATTTCAGTTCTTTTTCCTCCAACCGCCAACATTAACAATGCCCGATGAGCCGCCGTCCGTTTTCGGCACGGCCCGGATCGGGCCCCTTTTCGCCTGGGATCCTGCCCAGCTGCCGGTGCGCGTTAACGATGCCGTTGCTCGGAAAACTCCAACCTCCCGGGTCGTCACCGGGTGGCCTGCAGCAATGTGGCTGGTGTGATTATATTTATTTGCTTATTTTCCCTATCCCGCTCGTAGCCGGAAGGGCCAGTTTCGTTGCTCGCGCTACCGTTCGATTACCATCCGGGCAGGGCAGACCGGTCAAGATGGGACCGTTCGGTGTATGGTTTATTTCCTCGGAGGAAGCTGCCTTCGTCCTTCGCTCCTCTCTCTCTCTCTATCTCTCTCTCTCTTGTTTGCTACGGGCGATGGAATGTCGATGGAGTCAGGCCGGTCCCGGCTGCGTAATAGTAACGAGTGACTGGTAATAACAATAATGCCGACCAGCGGCCATTCGCAGTATTGATTTCAAGTTTTAACAGCTCTCCGGTCGTGCTTCCCATTGTGCTTCTGGAAAGAGCATCTAGTTAGGCAAACGATGCCGCAGAGTATTACAACGGTGCTGAGATTGCGGGCTCCACACGCAAGACGGCTATTATTACGCAACGGTTCGCAGTTACGGGCATCGGGCGCACAGATTCAGCGCCCGATTAGGAGAATTGTACTGTTTAGCTGACACTTTGCACTGCGCTTTCCTGCAGTGGAAATGCTCCCCGAGTGCACGCATCAACCATTTCCAGCCCAACCCGTTCACGCACTCGTACGCGTGAAAGTCATTTCCACGGCTGCAGATTTATCGTGTGTTTTTCACACTCCTACTCGTGCACTGTGCAACTTCCACGCGTGCTGCAGTACGCGCTGACTAGCACTACGATAACCAAAGCAGCGAATAAATCTTCACGCCAGCTCCAATCCGTGCATTCAAGGTGCAAGGTGTTCGCTAAGGTACCTTTTCCCACACACCACGAGAACTATGGAAGCTGATTAATATGTTTCGCGTACGCTTGGGGCAGCTGCTTCGACGTCGCCGACAACGATGGCCAATGATCGAGCGATAACGAAACACCGGCACTACGAAAAGGCTGTTACACCGACGCGGGATGTTGCCAAACTGGTCGCCCTTCCGTGGAACCATGCCGAACACGCGTTCATCCGAGTTTTCCGAGCTGTTCGGATGGCACGACTCGGGCGCCTCCGTTCGGATGCTGCGAATCCGCCGGGATGGTTGCGAATTACCCGAAGACCCGAGAGTACCGGAAACAGAGAGCCGATCCGGCGAGAACGTCAGAAAAATGTGATGTGACGGGTGAAATTCTCCCACTAGGGAGAAGGAAAATAAAATTTGCCTCACTACTGGTGAGTAGCTGGTGCTGCCGGTGGATGCTGCTCCTGCTACAAGGACATTAACAAAGGCAAAATATGAATCGAAAGGCTTTCGTTTAGTACGCCCCGAAGATTACTGAAATCAGGGTGAAAATTTCAATTTGAAAGAAATTGGAGATGTATTGAAACAGGTGAAATGAAAAAATATGCTAATTCATTTTCTGCTTTCTCTCATCGTTTGCATTGTTCATAAATTTTTTAATAATGTTCGAATTTCCTTTTTAATACGAAATTATATTTTGAGAACAATAAGTTTTGATGCATTCATATATTAAATAAGTAATTACTACACTATGTGTTAATATGACAATGTTAATGTGTTCTGCTTATTTGAAGAACTTACGACCTACAAAAAATTACACAAACCGTTTTGTGCCACACAAATTTTGTACTAAAAGTGCTCCAAAATAAACGTACAATACTGACTTATTTTACTTGGCTTGGATTACTTTGGCCTGATTTTTAGTGGCCACCTGCCAAATACCAATGTCGTTGGATCGCCACGAGACGCACTAACGAAAACATAAACAAGGATTACTTTTGCTCACGAAATATTGTTATTTTTCAATTTCTGTACGAGACCAGAGCTGACCAGTGAGAAACCGGGGCGGGATACAGCCATCGACGACGGTCGCTGGTGTGAGATGAGAACGCGCCCTTGCAAACTACGATCCGCTCGGCCACTCTTGGCATCTCGCACATTCTCTTGCCCTTTTCTCAGTCGATACCGGCTAGCGACCAGCCCGACCGAGCATTCATCCGCCTCCTCGGACGGCACACGATCCCGAGCGACATCCCCCCCCAGGCGGCAGAGCAAAGAAAGGAAGATAAACAATTGCCGACCTAACTGAAATTTCCTTACCATGACCATGCGCACTGCCATCGGTCTGGGAAATATAGCAAAACCGCCAACGACAACATTTGTCGAGCGGAATCGTCGTGGCGGCTTTGCTTGCGTTTATGCTTTTTTCCTATTAGTTTTGCCGTCATTGCCGAGGATCATGCGAGCAAACGGGGGGAAAATTGCATGAGTGAACATGATCGCAAACAGCCCGTTCGCGCGATTTGTTGACGTTTCTATTCGTGGGCGAACGGTGCCCACGATCGAAAGGGAAACGAACGTGCATTGCTGCAGTAATACAGCTCGAATGTCACGCTACGCTCGAGACCCAGCAATCACACGGTCTACCGTCATGTTAGTGGAGCTTTTTCCTATCGCTTTTCCAACACCAACATCGGATGAACTTGGCGCGCCCGAGAGAGCAAAAAGAAAGGTAGTACTCGGTCACGGCTTATCGCCGGTAGAGTGGAATGAGCGAGAGACTTGATAGGAGATAGGAGATGAGCATTCCCGACCTCTAGGATGAACGCTGCGAAGTAACAACTCAATAGGGGCAGGTCATGAAATGGGTGTGAATGATTGTTGTTGCCTTTAGATTGGATGTATGCGGGCGCTTGTTTTGCTGAGATTTGCTTTATTTTTCCTTCCGAATTTTCCAGCCCCTATCAGGCTGCTTTTCATACGTACGTATTCTAAACTGTATTGGAGCCGTTAACTGTCAAACAACCATTTCCGGGGAGGCAGCTATCTCGGCGGATTTTGATTCGCATTTTCCGACCAGACACCACCGCCTGAGCACCACAGGTGACAATATGCCCACCCGAGGCCACATTCCACTCGGCAGAACCACCCCTGCATCCTGCAGTGGCGAAGGCAGAGAGTTGACGCAAGGGTGACAACAACGAGAAGCGAAAAAGCAAAAAATCCGTCTGCCACGACCTCAACCACACTTGACCCACTCGATCGTCCGATAGGAAGTAACCAATTATGACATGAAGAAAAAGTCTCTTAGTCAGCTACGGACAGGGCACACCGAAGCGTAGTGAAGCAGGGAGGGAAGAAAAACCAAAGGACAATCGAAGGGGGAGGAGAGCGAACTTTGAAAGGAGGCGAAAAAAAAGGACAAAAAAAGAGTTTGCGTTAAGTGGTGAGTTAATGGGTTTTCCGCAGAGTGGTTTTTCAAACGAACGTTGAGCGAATTGCGTGACGGCGGGTTTCCGGTGGGCTTAGAAAACGAGCCATTCTTGTGCCTTGGGAAACGATGGACAACCAGTGGGTGCCTGGACGGGGGGTGAGAAAGTGGGGTGAGAGAAATAGAGAAAAGAGAGTGAGAGAGAAAGAGAGTGAGAAAGAAGAGCGACAGCGAACGTGTTGGAATCGAGCGAGTCAACGAGTCCGGGCCGTAGAGGGACCGATTCCGAATGGGACAGCCGCATCCAGGGCGAAAAGCAGGTGCGCTGCGATGAGGGTGAAGGCTTAGCGAAGGTTGGGAGTTTTCCACCCCATCACGCTACGTGGGAAACATTGAGGGATGTGCCAATTGAGGGTGCTGTTTTTTTTTATACCATTGACGGGTTGCAGCTAAAAAAAAACTTTGTGACCAAAGAAACTTTTTACTTTTGCAAAGCAAGTGCCGTCGAAATGGCTATGCACAGCGGGAATTGCTAATACAAATACGGGGTCCGATCTTCCCGAGGGTAATAATCATTTTCATGGGTTGAAAGCTAATTAATACAATATCGAATAGAAACAATATTTTGAAGCAGCTTCCAAAATTAGTAGTTCAGTTTGATATGCTTACAAGGAAACAATTTATTATGAGCTAATATTATATATCGTATTGTGTATAAGTAACAATATGATGTATAATAGAATTTTTTAATCAAATTATAAAAACAAAGTTCCTTTTAACTCTGGTTAAAAAAAAAGATTTTTATCACATCAACTGCCCATTGTTCATCAGGAGAATTGAAAATAATGAAATTATATCGCACTACCAGCTAAAGTTTTGACAGCTTAGTCAATGGCGCAGGATATGAAGTTGCATTATTGAATCATTCTTAGCGTTGTCACCGACGGTACGACAATGCATTAATTATGCATCGCTCATTTCAGGGGCAACGGAATTTTAGGAATTATCTTTAAAGTTTTTTTTTCACTTTCATCGCTGTTGAAACCAATCAAACGGCTATGCCCCTAGTAAAACTAGTTCAATCCAACAGGACACACAATGCATACTCAATTGAATAAAAATAATGCCAATATAATTTCATTTTCCCCAGCATACACCCTACAGGCAACACGTCCTCCAGTGGGCTAACGAAGTCAAGGGTGTTTTGCATTGTTACTCCTTTCCAAACATGGAGCTCGCTTGCTCGAACCTGACGCGAAACACAATACTATCAGCCGTACGAGTCATTATTGCCAACGAGCTTACTGCCTAACCCGAACGGGGGCGTATAATTCATCTTCGTACGAGCGTCGCCAATAGCCGCCGGGCTTTAGCAGGAAACCGCATCGAGGAAAACCTGCCATTGGGTCCGGGGGGAGTAGAAAAAAAACTCGCTTTAAAGCCCCAACTCTGCGTCCTCCCCGGAGGCTAATGCTAATCCCACTTATCCTCTTTGCAGTTGAAAAAGTCAGAAATCCGAAACCCCGACCATCGGAGGCGAATTTCTAGCTAACCCGAGGCTCGAGGAATTAAAACAGCAAATTTCTGAGCAATTGAAAGGATTCACCGTAGCCCGGGACTCCGGGTGCTCCGGGTCGGCATCGACCAAATGACCGGTGCGTAGCATAAAACGCTGCCTACCGATGCCGACCAGCGCCTCCAGAGTGGTCCTTGATCACAGCCTACCCACAGACCTACACCCCAGGCATCCAGCCAACGCAGCCAACGAAAAGCCGTTCCATTTCCGTTTCGTATTGCCGGCCTGAAGACCGACGACGCAACGATTATGCCCCATGCAAAAGGGGAACAAATTTAGGATCCATGTCTGTGGAGTGTTAATATTTTTCATTTCCGTCCAGCGAGGAAGGATGCATGGGAGCATGGGTTGCTTCGGCATGCCGAGCACAGGATACACAGAAAAACCGGATACACGATGTTCGTGCTGCGGGCTTCGCTTTGCCCGGGTGTCCTTGGTGGCGTGGCAGGAGTCGCCCGGTCAATCGTCCGGATCCAACCCTGCCCCGGGGTCGCACCGGAGTGACAACATCCTGCATGCATCGCTCAGTTGTCGGCAGTGGCTGTGAGGCAGACGCAAGTCGTAAGCAAGCAAGCCAGCAAAGTGAAACTAATTTCTGCTGCTCCTGTCCCGGCTGGTGCAGTAGCCGGTGGTTGCAGCAGCCCGGAGATTTAGCCGGCAACTGGTACCGCGCGACCGGGCGTATCTCATTCTCATTCTCGCCCACCGGCAATGCCCAATGGGACGGAAGCCAAACCGGCAGGCTTATCCGAAGGACGAAGGACTTCTTTAATTATTGAAGTCATTAGAATACGTAAAAGTGCATATGTTTTTAGGTTGGATTACAACTTCGCAAAGCAGCCCGATGCCAGCAATAGTAGACGGAAACGGTACCACCGGACGCTTGTCATACTCCGTGCTCCGTGCTTCGATTTTCGAGCACTCGAAGGTTCGGCTCACGTCCGGCTGGATCGAGTTGCTTTCCAGAAATGCTGTTCTCCGTGCCTGCTAAGTGGTATCCCTTTAGGTATTTGGCACCACAGAGAGCTAAACTCAATGCATTGGAACCTCCCGCTGTTGCCCGACCAAGTGTCTCAGACTCTCGCCCGGAATGGGACACTAACTTTGATTTAAATACCGCAGCACTCGCCTCCTGGAAGGCTCCAAACGAGGCAGAGAGTGAGAGCTAACGTTGCCCGAACCTGGACCGGTCTCAGTGTAGTGGCGACCACACAACTCCTGCCGAAATCTAGGGTCACCAGCGTTTAGGCATGATTAAATGTGTGTGGTTTTGGGTATTTTGTGACGAATTTTTAACCACGAATTTCCCACCGGAGAATGAAGGTATCTACGGCATGTACCGTTCACCAGCGTAGGGATGGGTGTTTATGCTTCGCTTTCTCGATGCAAATGTTGCCTGAATGCCGTGAGGATAACTACGGTAACCATGCAAACGAGTTTCTGGCAGCTAGCAAACTAACATGTAACTGACATGCAATATTTATTGGCGTTTAAATTTTGAGAAAATGGCATGAAGTTCTATCTGAGAATTATACTGCTTGAATTGAAGCGCTTAAAGTGATGAGGAATCATTGACGGTCGCTCACCACTCGATTCGGGAATGAAACTTCAGCTTAGATCCAGCGGAAACGGTAAGAAAAGGTTACAACAAGAAGCGATAATCTCAAAAATGAGAAACAGTTGGCTCATCTTTCACGGGGACAAAAATCCGCACAGCTTGAGACAAAGCGGCGCACCACACTCACACAAACCCCAAGATGCTCAGTGAGGTGGAAAATCCGTGCCAGCTTTACCGGATTCCGATACCGCGCCGGAAGCGACCGAGAGCCGGAAGCGACAATTGAAAGTAATTGTTGATTTCAAAGCAATTAATTTCCAACAACAGCACCAGTTGTTAATTATTCATTAGGAAAAGTCATTTTTCAAATTTAATGTTCCACCCACCCAGCTAGGTCCCCATCTCATCCCTGGCCAGCCACCGCACGACAAAGATTCCTTCCACCAGCTAAGTCCTACCGGTGCAGCTCGCGTTCCTTTCGCGTTCCTTCCGCGCTAACTTCCCGGCACGCAACAACAATCCGGCTACGAAATCAAGCATGCCGTACCGTCGAAAAGCAAGCGCAAAAGCATCGAGATCGCGTCGCAAAACTCGCCGTTTTCCACCGGCACGAGTCATCCTTGCGCGCTCGAGGTGCTCCGGGTTTCGTGCACGTGCACTTACTTATTGTCTCGTTAATTTCCGGTGGCTCCAAACAACTTGCTCCCGGAAAAGTCACCGGAGCAGCAGGGTTATGATTAATGCTGCCTCATAACGGCAATCGGACCAACTTTTCCGAGCGCTCGGTTCGGCGTATTTGGCACAATATGGGCCCCATCCCCACCAGGGGCGTTTTGGGTTGTCTGTGGTTGGGCGCTCCGAGCGGCCATTCGATTCACGGTCGGGCGGACGCTGGGCTCGCGTTTGATTAATCAACTCAATATCTGGCGAATGGTGCAGATTCTAGGACGTACCGGTACGGCCGATACTGTCGCGAGGTTGCCCGTGCCGATAATTAGGCCCGTTTAACCGGGACCATTAGGTGACAATTAAATGCCTCATTATTCCGCGCTACAAATTGTTTGTGAACTTTTCCTGACAGCAACCGGTATCGGTCCATTCCCTCCAGAAAATGTCTGCTTTCTCGGTCATCGATAAATTCAGCCTAATTTGGCTGCTAATTAAAAAATTTACAGCTGCAAATTAAAATCTGCAACAACCGTACGAAACGACCGTGAAATGTGATCCTTTTTTTAAAACGAAATCACAACGAAAGCACAACATCGAAGCGTCCATTATCGGTATAAATATCTATATCAACCCATCACAACTTCATATGTATTGCGCGAGTTAACGAACTATCACTTCGGATTGTAAAGAAGTTAAGCGAGACGAAAGCTTCCTTCTTCTAAGACGGTTAGGCTGAGAGTCCCCCCTTTGGTTTTATTGTGGTATATATATATATCTTTGTATTTAAAAGGGATTGGGTGACGAAAGGAAGGATAAAGAGAAAGGAAGTAGATATCGGTTATCGGTTGAAGGGATGTAGAATCAGGTACGGGCGTCCGATCGGCCGGTTGACGAGATTGTGTTATCGTTGAAGGGATGCAGAATCTTATATTGGTTTAGGGCTATCACTGTTGAAGGGATGTAGAATCAGGTACGGATGCTTTATCGGTTGGGTTGCTCCGATAACTTGCCCCTCCCTAAATCTGAGGCTCCGTACGAAGGCATTCTTTCATAGTTGGCGGTTTGTAGATTGCCGTTGTATGTGATGCCGGTTGTGTATTAATGTTGATGTCTGTCCTTTTCTTACATATTTTTAACACAATGTATCCACCGACAGCAATCAATATTATAAACGGAGTGCTTACCAGGCTAGATATTGACCACGTTTTCCATGTGATACCTTGTGATTCTAAATGGATTTGTTTCATCTCCGATCTTAATTCTTTGTGTAGTTCGTGTAGATGCTCAAGACTCAAATTCACGACTTTGTTCTGTTGTGTCACTTCTATGCCATAGATAGGAAGATTGATCGGTGATCCCGGAAAACTAATCGTGTTGCTTGAAATAGTTTTGTTATTGAAGAAAATATTGCAATCTTCATATGCAACGATAAATGAACCAGTAAGGTTTCGTTCTCGTATGCCACACGTCGTATCAAATATAAACCAAACGGATGAACTGATAAGTAAGTGACTTCTATCTAAAGTTATAACTTCTTGTGTTGATGGGTTCGATATAAAATCGCAAGATGCTGGTTGTCCTTTTATAATTGCTGGTATGCATGTCGTGTTGTCTTCTTGTAGATCTTCCGTATTATAGAATTCCTTATCGAGTGATGCGACGATAAACATTTGCGATTTATGGGAAAGGTAATAGGGATGAGGAACGTGGATCTGTTTTCCTATGTTATTTATGCCGTAAACTTGGATTTTGTTTAGTATGTTTTTTCTTAGTCTAGGACAACTTATTATAAACAGTAGTTCATTGTTATTTGTAGCTATTTTCGTGTTTGTATATGCCAAAGCCTCGGATATTGTATGCACTGTTATGTTTTGTTTTCTAATGTCAATCATCATCAAATCTGTTTCTTGACTATTGAGTATACGTGGATTAGTAATTCCAACTTTGGCTAATGTGATACTATCTGTAATTAGTCCTAATTTTTCAGTAAGATATTTGAGGTTCATTAAGATATACAATGAATGGAAGTCTGCTGACGAATCTTTATATAATTGTAGTGCATCTTTGACACGGAGTAACATTTCTGTTAATTGCAACGTAAGATCTTTGTTAAACCTAACTTGATTATTATTATTTTTAATTAGATCATTCATGGTTGTATTTATTAGTTTTAAATCGTTTGCGTCTGGATTTCCTGCGATGAACTTCCAGACCGTGCCTATTGTGTCCCATCTTTTGCTTCTACGAATTGGTGTAGTAATTTTTAACATTTCGAATGCGTATGAAAATTCCTCTTCTATAATCGTTGAGAGCTGGTTACGTTCTAAAAGGCTAAATGCCCTTGAAAGTATTTTAATATCCTGTCTTATGTCGGAAATATTGAAACGGTGAATATAGTAATTATTTCCATTAGTTATTCTTGCTTCCCCTCTATGAAAAGCTAGTATTGGGACGTTATCCAGGCTACTCATCGATATGTTTTGTGCCCCGGCATGGCATAACAACCTGTGGAATACAATTAGTCGTATATAATTTTTAAATCATTTTTATGAATTCTTTTTCCCTGTTTGGTGGTTATTGTTGTTCTGTTGACTCGTTGAATGTCAATCTTTTTGTAAGGTTTTGCTAGCTTGACTCTACGCTTCGTTTTCATAAACGCCTTTGATTTAGTTGTTATAACCCGTTCCTTTTTTTTCTTGTTGTGAGAACAAATATCCTTTTCTTGTTTCTTCTTTATGTTATCCCTAACTTTTTGCATAATCGTCAACGTATGTTCGGAGGGAGTTATAATTTCGAGCGGTGTGTGTTTAGTACTTGAATGAATAGAGTTGTTATACTTGTGCACTGCGATATTCATTAATTCGATAGGATTGTCGAAAGAATGATCGGATTGTGTTAAACGACAAATTTCTATTAAAGTAGAATGAAATCTCTCTACAACACCATTCATCTCACTTCTGCCTGTTGCTGTGATATAAGGCTGAATATTAAAATTGTTAAAGAACTCTCTTACGTTTCCAGAGTTGAATGATTTTTCACCATCCATAACGATAACTTCAGGAGGTTTGTGTTTCAATATTATTTCTTTTAGAGCTGGGAGTATGTCTACAACAGCTCTGGAGTCAATTTGGACTACTTGGGCGTATTTTGAAAATTTGTCAATGCAGGTTAAAAAATAAAGTTTATTCATAAACAGGATGTCTACGTGCATTATTTCAAAGGGTACCCTTGGCAAAGGTGTTTTTGTCATAGGAGATTTAATGGGGTTTCTATCATACTTGCATTCATTACATGTTCTGCAGTTTCGAATAAAATGTTTGATTTGTTGAGCCATTTTTGGAAAATAATATTTTTGTAAAATCTTTATCTTGTTCTCTTCGCAACCTCTGTGTGCTCTGTTATGTTCCTTGCAGATAATGTCTAATTGATCGTTGTAATTTTCTATATCCTCTAATTTTTTTTGTGCAAAACGAATTTTTAGCAAATTTTGCCTCCCAAAGTTTTTTTTGTAAACTTCTTGAATTTTTCCCATTAGGGCTTCACTAGTGAACAATCCATTTAGTTTCGAGGGGTCAGCATATTTTTTCAAAATGTTCAATAGAGTTGAATCACTAGTGTTTGAAATTGTGACATCAAATCTTTTAAAGTTGGTAAATGGTTCAGTTGATGCAACATGATCGGATCCTTCGTTTAAAATGATTTGCTGTCGAAAAGCGTTTAAAGGTGCTTCAGTAGAGGGAATAAAAAAATTATCACTATCATCTGCAGAATGTTGTGTAGCTGTCATTGAGCATACTATTCGGCTCAGTGCATCTGCCACTACATTGGTTTTACCTGGTTTATAGATAATTTCATAATCGTGCTCTTCCAAGTATGCTTTCCAACGTTTTAATTTTGCATTAGTATTTCTTTGTGAGAGGGTAAATGTGAGAGGTTGGTGATCGGTCAATATTTTAAATTTTGTACCATATAGGTAATTCCTAAATGTCTTTAAAGCCCATATAATTGCAAGCATCTCTTTTTCTGGAACAGAGTATGACTCTTCCGTTTTAGAGAGTGTTCGGGAACTAAAATGAATAGGTTTTTCTTTTCCCAGTTCACCTTGTGAAAGAACCGCACCAATTGCATAATCTGAGGCGTCCGTAGTAAGTATAAACGGTACGCTATAATCTGGATAAATTAGAACGTCTGACGAGGATAATACGTTTTTTAATTTTTCGAAACATTTTATTTGTTCCGTGGAAAGTGTTATTTTGCTATTTGAAGTCGTACTTTTCTCACCTCGTAGTCTATTGGTTAAAGGTTTCGCTATTCTCGCATAGTCCTTAATAAATCTCCTATAATAACCTGTCAATCCCAAAAACGATCTCAACTGTTTGATTGTTTTTGGTGGGGGAAATAATTTTATGACTTCAATCTTTTTTTCATTTGGTTTCAATCCTTCACTTGAAATAATATGTCCTAAAAATTCAATCTCTTTGTGAAGGAATTCGGATTTATCTAATTGAACCTTTAGATTGGAAGCATTCAGAGTTGAAAGAACTTTATCTAGATTATCCAAATGTTCTTCAATTGTTCTACCGAATACAATTACATCATCCATATAGATGTAACAGATTTTGCCTATGTGTTCGCGGAGTATATCATCAATAGCTCTTTGAAAAATGGCTGGTGCATTTTTTAAACCAAACGGCATTCTTGTAAATTCATATTTACCGTTGTTAATAGAGAACGCAGTTTTTTCAATATCCTGTGCATTCATCTGAATTTGATGAAAACCTGATGCAAGGTCAAGATTTGAAAAGTATTGTTGGCCGCGTAGTTGATCAAGGACATACGATATTTCTGGCATCGGATACCTATCACTTATAGTTTTTTCATTCAATTTCCGGTAATCTATTACCATCCTAAACTTTTTTTCACCAGAAGCATCTACTTTCTTTGGAACGATCCAGACGGGAGATGTCCAAGCGGATCTTGATGGTCTAATTATTCCATTTTCCAGAAGATTCCTAATTTGTGTATTAACTTCTTCCGTATATGCTGCTGGATATGGATAGACCCGTTGATGTACTGGTATTTCATCAGTTGTATTTATACGACATTCTACTCTTGTCGCACACGATAACTTTATATTAGGCTCATAAAAAACATGCTCATTTTTCTGTAATACACGTGTTAATTTTCCTTGTTCTGAGGGCTCTAAATGATCTAGTCTAAAATCAATCACATTATTTTCCTTTTGTTTCACATATTTCTTAAATGGTATTACAAAAGGAGTTCCCAAATCAGTTGCTATTATCAAATTATTTTTTTCGAAACATAATCTTGTATTAAGTGTTTTGAGTATGGCCGTACCTACGATGCCATGAAAAAATGAGTGGAAATCGTGAATCAAAAATTGAAATTTCAACATGGATTTTGGTTCAAAAAAAGCAATGTCGATTGCTGATTTAATGTTGAATTCGCCGTTAGCGCTTGTAATTTTAGAGGCATTAATTTCATATGGTTTGCTTCTTTTGTAAGATGAAGCTAATTTAGACGAAATCAGGTTAATATTCGATCCTGAATCGATTAAAAATGGGTATTCTCCTGAGGCTGTCCGCAAGATGATATATGGAAGGAATGATTTCACCATCCTGCGGTCCATTCTAAAAAATTACTCTCTACCTCAGTTTGTTGGTTAGAGGTGCTACGAAATGTTTCTGTGTTCCTAGTTAAATCTATTTCATTAAGATGGGGTGATCCTGAAACATACTCCAGTGGCGTATCAATGGAGTATATTTGACCATTGTGAGGGAAGGGCTTTTTATAGTTTGGTCGATTGGCATAGTTCAAGGAGTTCGATCGTATAGAAGGATCGACCTCCATGGGTACAGGGTAATTATTGTGATGTTGTGTTGAAGGCATCCGCTGATGATTCGCGGGCTGACTAGTATATCCCTCAGGGTACATATTCCTACGTTGCGGAAAATTCCTATGCTGAGGGAAATTTCTTGGTGGGAGGGGTGGTCTTTGCTGATTTGTATTAAAAATAGGGCGTGGTGGTGGAACGTAAAGCTCTCGCGGTTTTGGTATGTTATTTACCCTTGTGTCTGATTTGAATGGAGCAGATCTCATGTTCATGTTGCAGTATTCAAGGCAATAATTGTATGCTGCATTTAGGTTACTGGGTTGATGGTTTTTTAGTAAAAAGCAAAGAGGGTTCTCAAGACCTCTAATAAAACAATCGAGTGCTTTTTCTCTAAAATATGCTACATGAACTTCTGAATTAATAGCGTATTTAGGATCAGTCTGAATTTGTGTTACTATTGCTGTTAGTAAATCATTTACTCGACTGAAGTAACTGCTTAGAGATTCTGAATGTTTTTTACTGATCCCTGTGAGCTCGTGGTCAAGAGTTTTAAGCTCCCTTTTATCTTTATAGTAAAGCAGCAGGGTAGATTTGATACTCGACCAATCACCCGTTATGCAGCTTGTATTAAGCACATCTGCCGCTTCACCTTTGATTTTTCTGCGAATTGTTCCCTCAATCACATGATATTCGATTGATTCTCTCGGAAGACGGGCGTACATTCTAAGTACGTTTTCGACTTCTAGTATCCATCTCATAAGGCTGCTAGCGTTTCCTTCGAAATTGGGAATATCGCGAACATAATCGGGAACTTTTCCGATTTGTAAAAACTCCTCATGGCTCATAAAATTTTCAGTAGGAGGACTCATTCTGTTTTTATCACACAGTGCTCTTCTTTTTTCCTTCCTATTCGAACAAACTTTTTGCATAAATTTTTAACTTTTATCTAACCTGTTTCCTTCAGAATTCACTTGTTATTTATAAGCTCACTTTTTTTTGTAAATTATGCTCCTTATATGCTTATGTTAGAATACAACAGATTTTGACTTACGCCAGTACCGTAATCACGAAGATCATGTTCCTTTTTCCTATTTCGACGGCGTGATGCTTCGGGGTAGTCCTTTTTGGGGTGTGCCTACTAAGGGTCCTAGGCTTCTTCGGGGAGAGATGTCCTCGAGTGCAGATCGAAAGTGGTCCTTGGTCGTTTGTGCAGGGTTGGTTTTTATTTTTGAATCACCTCACTTTGACTTCAGGTCCCTATTCGGGCGCCAGTTAACGAACTATCACTTCGGATTGTAAAGAAGTTAAGCGAGACGAAAGCTTCCTTCTTCTAAGACGGTTAGGCTGAGAGTCCCCCCTTTGGTTTTATTGTGGTATATATATATATCTTTGTATTTAAAAGGGATTGGGTGACGAAAGGAAGGATAAAGAGAAAGGAAGTAGATATCGGTTATCGGTTGAAGGGATGTAGAATCAGGTACGGGCGTCCGATCGGCCGGTTGACGAGATTGTGTTATCGTTGAAGGGATGCAGAATCTTATATTGGTTTAGGGCTATCACTGTTGAAGGGATGTAGAATCAGGTACGGATGCTTTATCGGTTGGGTTGCTCCGATAACTCGCGCTTGATTAAACGTGTGTAATTGACCCATTGAACATTTAATTCCGGATAATTAATATTTTCATGAAAATGGCTTTATTTTTATTACGTCGTTTATTCCTTTGCACCAGAAAATTAAATTCTCTGATATTGAATTTCCATGGTGATATTGGTAACATATCGTTTATATTTTTAATTGTTTGGTTTGAGTATGTGATTGACTTCTGAATATTGGAATAAATATTTGTTGTACTTTTATATGCTTTTTGTTATCAATAATCACATAACAAATGGGGTATATTATGATTTCAAAAACTATCTCTATCATCTCTCATTTATTATCAAAATATTTAATTGATTGATTAGAGTAATTTAATTCATATTAACTCCATACAAAGGAAACAATTAAAGGTAGCCTGGCAAGCATTTCTCGTAAGAAAATCCTCATCTTCACAAGACCACCAAAAGGATCGAATCTGTATCTAAACGGTCACCCATGCGCCATACTATGCGCTTCCAGCCGTCTCTACCAGCATGTGTGCTCAACCATCGAGCTTTCCACCGGCTGTTTATGGTATTCAAATTTCTGCAATAATGATATTTTCGCTATACACCGCCGCCTGATCAAACGGACGCGTACGTGCGCTGCCCTTTTGTGATCCGCTCCCTGTTCGGGCTCGCTTCTCTGCCTGTCCCCGGACGGTGCCCTTACGCCCAACGGGGGTGGCATTCATCTCCACCAGCCCTTCACGCGAGCAATTTCAAACGGTTCCATCTGCCGCACTTCCGCGAAACCGGCATCGCACCGAAATTAGGTCAGTTTGCAAACGAAGCGCCCGAAACGGTGACCAAACAGCGTGCTGATAACTGGGCACCGACGAAACGGACGCACCACGACCGGTGTCACCGAAACGGGCGAAGGACACCCAAACGTGGCGGAAATTTCGATTAATCGAGCACGGGAGCGGCGAACCCAGGCGCCGAGGACGGACGAAGCGCGTGTCACTGCAAGCTGCGATTGATTTGTCTTCTCAATTGCTGACGTAGCCGAGTGGCAGGCGGCCTGGAACTGGCTGCTTTGGTTGCTCGCGCGAAGCCCACAATTGCGATGAAAGGATGCGCGGATATTAAATAGACGCGATATAAACTGACAGGCGACTGTCACCAAATAAATATGCCGCTGCTCATCGCATGCCACCGTTGCCATTTCACAGCAGGAAGTAAGGACCGTTTCGACGAAATCCAACCGTAAGCGATACCCACGGAGTGTGGCGTATTTTCACACCAGTCACGAAGCGCGTACACGTCGCGTTTTACCCAGGCAAAGGCTGATTCCGCGCAACACGCGCGGGCGTATATCACGCTCGAGACAACCATCCATCGTCGGTGCGAGATCAATCGATTACATCCGGCCCGATGCATGCCAGGTGCTGCCAATCTGCTTTCGAACCTGGCCTTCCAGCCTGGTAGGTGTAGGTGTGATGCGGTGGTTTGCTAATGCCGTGCCGAGCGAATCTGATTATCTGCTGCGATATGCGCGCCACGGTTCGCCCTTCGCGTTCTGTCGCAATTATGCAAGATATTCCGCGAGAAGCGATGCATCATCGATTGCGATCGATCGGGTTTTGGCTGCGGTATGATGGATTCCATATCGTTTACACTGCCCATTTTCGGAGTACAGAACGGATGCGTTTAGAAGGATCAAAGGTGGAGCGTTTCGTGTATCAGACGAGTCATATCGTTGTGGAGTGATGTTCAGTACACGGTTCGTCCTTTAGAAGTTTGTGTAATTTTCCCCGCATTGGATGTGGCAGTGTTTAAATATCCATTCACTCCACCCACTCCAAGGTACGTATGAAAAAGGTTCTAACGCCTTTGGTAGTAAATATTGTAGCTGATGTGCAGAAAATAAATCAACTGTATGCGTGGGTGCAAACATTTGCCGCTTATATGACAAACATCTTCAAAGGCAAAGGCGCTGAATTGAATACATGCAGTGGTGCAGAAAGCTTAGCCACAACCAGCAACACTATCAATTCCCACCGTAAGCTTAATTGAGACTTTACGTTTGTTTCCTGTTTCCGAATCACATCGAACGGCTATCGAGAAGTCGCACCCGCGCGCTTACGGATGAGATGGATTTATAATTGATAATTTCATTAATCAACGCCGCCCCTAGCGAAACCGTCATAAAACCGCTCAACGTATCGCTTAAACGCCAACGCGTTGCAACGATAAGAGCATCGATCGGCTAGAAACCCGGCCTAGAGGGCAACATTTTTGCCATCGCACCTGCAACCAAAGGACGTGGCACGAGCTTCTCATCCGTTCGGACGACACGATCCAACCGTGTTCTAGCGCTCCTACCACCCGACGATAATGATGACGGGTGGTGCTGAAAGACTTTCAAATCGCACGCACAACCGACCCGGTGGTTCGGTCTATTTTACGCACCATACCGACCGGCCCGGTAGCCACACCGCGTGGTTCCAGGGTGCTGCTGGCACTACGAGAAACGCGTATCAACATTATCAACACGTGCGTGCGCCAATTGAACGACAAACGAGCGACAGGATGTTTCGCTTTCGATCCGACCAGCCACGGCCGCGTACGTGCCGGTTCGCGCCATACAACGACACGACCCGCTGTGTCCAACCGAACGGGCCAGCTGCACCGCGAACCAAGCGCCAGTTAGCCCCAATGGCGAGGCGAGAGGCTTTCCATGGCTTTTTCCAACGAACCTCGGTGCACTTTTCTCGCGGGGGTTTCTTCGAGGCCTCGGGGCCAATCGAGCCCTCCATTCTGGCACGTGACGATAGCACGCATGGTTCGAACACGTGCCAGGATAGATGTACGAGTGCATGTGTGTGTGTGTGTGCGTGTTGAGGTTTTGATTTGCAAATTTATTCATTTGCATGTCGCGCGCCCACACACACCCACCCCCTTTTTTGTCCCTCCTCGGACCGATGCATTCGCGATCGATTTATGAGACGAGCTCGCGCGCTGATGCACCTCGGTGCACGTTCGGTGAGTTGATTGCCTTGTGCCGGTGGCTTGCTTCCCGTTACGAATGCTCCCTGACGTGATCGAGAGCAGGTGCGTGGGTGGGGAAAGGCGAAAAAAAACATACATATTAAAAGCACAACATTGTACATCACAATCCCTGATGCTGGCGATGCAGCAGAACCAACGGTAGCAGCAGCGGCAGCTTCACTGAGAGTCACCGGTCTTCGAGCGGTGCATAAATTGTTATCCGGATCAGAAGTGTCACAGGAAAAATTATGGTTTCGAAAATTCTACCCCCCACTCGGCCATTCCCCATCCATGCGTGATTGAGCCGAACGATGGCTCCATCCGGCGAACGGAGTGGAACCAGCCCCATCGATGGAGCGATTTACTGAAGCAGCGATCTGAGTGTGGCAGCAGTGCACTCCAAGTGCCTCGAGATGCTTAAGTTGATACAAGTGCACCGGCATGCTACCACTCGCTTGCGTTCGTTTGGCCACGGCTGCAGTGCTCGTTCTCGAAGGGTTGCCCCCATAATCTTCGCCTTCGCTCCGTTGCGGCTTCCCGGCTCGTTCGTACCGTCGCAACCGATTATTGTAACACTCCAAGGCAGCCAGCAGCCGCTTCGATGGGGGGGACGTGCGTTCTGCTCTCACCGGTTCAGCGGCTCTGATTCAATTACAATCACTTACCGATGTTTCCAAGTAATCGACTTTTTAAGAATGCTTATATTTTTAAGTGTTCTTAGCCGCTTCGGCAGATTTTCCCGCACCGGTGCTGAGCCAGCACCGGCTTCCGATGCGCCAGCGTTCGTACGTTGATTGCTCGCTCCATCCGGTGGTACTAATCCGTACGTATCCCCGGGCTCCCGGTGCAGCCCGGGTATCAGCTTTCATTTTAGGAAATGATGAAGCTAATCAAAACCGCCCCCGACTGGGTGCCCGCAAAACTCGCCCACCTCACTGTGAAGCGTTTCGAAGTGCATTCGATCGGAATTGCAATTTATTGCACACTGCCCTGGGGCCGAAGAACGTGTGTGATTATGTTGTCTGAAGGAATGTGTCTTGAAGTGATGGTAAATTATATTGGTCAAACACACACGTACTCGTATACGTATTATCGGGTGAAAAACGGGAGGTGAAAATGTTTGGATTTTAGAAATGAAGAAACAACTGATGGGAAGCTATTCAAATGAACTGGATGATGGAGGCTTTTTATGCAATCATTCAATTAAGGTTTCACATCCTTTTCATGCCCATCTGACATCTGAGGGATGATAATCGATTTACTAGAGATTGCAGGCGTGGTGTTAGTCTGACATTCAAATGCCACACACACTCTGCCGCAAAGTGTTAATCGTGTTTGTAATTCTCGCTTCACAAGATTGGATTTTTTTCTCACAAACAGCAAACCTCTGGCAAGCGTTACCATGCTTTGCATTATTCTAGTGCCATTGATAAAAACGCGCACACGGGGTAACACTTACCGCCAAAGTTATCACCACCAGAGAGTGCTAAATGATCGCTTCCGCTCGATTGCACCAACCGACCGGCATTTTCCTCGCGCCTGCAGGAAATGATCATGGTCGATTTTTGCCGCTACATTTTGCCGAGACATTTCGCATTCGCCCGGGGAACGCATTCCGCATATCGGTGCATGCTTCGGTTCACACGCTACGCCGAAAGTGCATCATCCACACGAGGATACACGGTGTGGGTGTGGCATTGCTTATTTGTTTTCCATTTGATTTACCCCACCACAGGAAGGTGGGCAGCGAACGTCAAAGAAAATGTTTGATGACGCACCATTCCCGTGTGCCTCCCGTTACGCTAGTGGCCCAGTGCGATGGGAAGCGTGGGCAAGCGGTAAACAGGGGTTGGAAAATGACTTCCCCCGACAAGTGGTTCAAACTTAACGAAGGGCAATGAAAAACAACTACCCAAACATGCTCTCGCTCTTCCTGGCATCCACGGTAAGGAAACGTGACCGTAACGAGCCAAACGACCGATCCGGGAAAGAGAGCGAAAGAGAGATCGAGAAAAAGAAATGGAAAGAACACGAGTAAAAGGACA
This sequence comes from Anopheles nili, assembly GCF_943737925.1. NCBI lineage: Eukaryota > Metazoa > Arthropoda > Insecta > Diptera > Culicidae > Anopheles > Anopheles nili. The sequence goes on from NC_071291.1 coordinate 24,852,950, forward strand.
CAAATGGAACCACCGATAAATCGACCGTACATTGAAATTCGCCAGTGCGGAAGAAGTGAAAATAACGGCAAAATCGCAACACGGCACCGGCCTGCTGCACCTGCACGACGGAGTGTCCTTTTTGTTAGTCTTTTTTTTTTTGTTTTCCTTTTTCGGGAGCCAAGTGACGGAAGTGCAGAAAATCAAACCGAGCAGCTCAATTGAGGCGGAGAACTTAACATTCTTTCGACGGAAATGTGTCTCACACACACACACACACACACGTCCGTCGTGCCATTAAAAATTGGCGACAAACTTCACCCGTTGCACGGTGCGATCGTGAGGAAAATCGCCACCAATTATCGTCGTCTCGTGATTGCTCTTTGATTGAGTTTTTTTGTTTTGCATCGATGGGCGTCAAATAAGGATCTCGCACATTCGTTGGCGAACATTCGTTGGCGAAATGCATATTTTATGCGTCCGACATTAGTGCATTTGGAGCCCACGTGCATCACGTGTGGAGCTGTCGCTGACAATGCGCCCTAAGCTGAGGTTGAGAGTATTTTTTCAGTAGTAAGAGAACGCGTTGCGGATCTGTGGATAAAATTTTCTTTCACTTTTTCAACCCCGATTTTCGGTCATCCAACACACGGCACTGTTTCGCGATCGGGGCGAAAAAAAAACCACAAAACCCTATGCAGACGTGGTACTCATTCACGCCACCTAAGAATGGCAATAAATAGTACGAGCAAGAGTTCGATACACACCTCGAACGGGCACGCAAGCGAGAGAGAGAGAGAGAGAGAGAGAGCGCTTTGTGGGCGGCAGGTTGCCAAAACAGTTGTTGCAAAACCGGTGTCCTGGAAGCGGTTGCAGGATGCAATGCGAACGTTTGCAGTTCCACCTGAGGGTGGCGTGGAACGCAGGCCGGATTATGGCAAGGATGCAGCGCGATCGTGGAGCTTTTGTGCCGTTCGCGCGTACCAGCATGGTGGGTGGAATTTCGCGTACAAGCATAAAACTCGCGTTTTCCCCGGAAAAGTGTCATCACCAGTCATGCTGCGAACGGTTTAAAAAAGGGGCCCAACGCAACCCGGTAGCGTGAATCCGTTGCCAATAAATTCTCACCGGTGCTGATTCTTATTCTTTTCCCTGCTCTTCAGAGTCTGCCCCAGCGAGGACACGAAAGGGACCACCACGTACGGAGTCGCGCCTGTTTCGTCGCTGTTTCCGAGTGTTTCCGCTTGCTTCACTGCCGGAGGTTAGTACAAATGAACCCTTAGTGGCACTTGCCGTGCCGTGGTCTGCTGTTCCGCCTCATCCACACGAAACTCCGTTGTTAATGTTTAAACCCACCAACCCGCTCAGGCCATCAACGAATCCCCAAAGACTGGTGCGGCAACAATAAGCCATGCGAAAGCGCCACCACCATAAACAAATACCTACGCCCCACACGCGACCGGGGTGGGCATAGGACGACCGCAAGAGAGAGAGAGAGAGAGAGAGAGAGAGAGAGAGTGAACGATGAATCTGAACTAAAGTGGAGAATAAACGTGTCATTTTATGTATGCATATCGGAGCATAAACATGATGCATAGCGTCACCTAACCTCGGGGGCCCGGCACAATGGGGTTTGGGGCCGCCTCGCTTACCAACAACGGTGGAAAAGCGAGAAAAACATTGCTCCTTCTCTCGAGTGGTCCTGCGTGAGCTTTGTCTCTCTTTCTCTCTCTCTTCTGTTTTAGACTTTTTGAATTTTTTTTTCTCTCTGCATCGGTTTTTTTCCGTCACATGGAAGAAATCGCATTCCTATTTGCAAATATATACATGCATGTTTTTTTTTCTTTCATTCACCTTCCACAGTGCGAGCTACTCTTAATCCTCAGCTCCCGGGGGTGGTGAACGCACACTGCCTATTCGCACCCTTTCTAGAGTACGATGGCGTGGTACTGGCACTGCCTAAATACTCACAATCCGGCCACCCGTAATGCCTTTTTCAACCATGCCTTTCCCAACGTTTGTAGAAGAAGAAAGCAAAAAAACATCCCCCATTTACACACTCACACCCAGCGTGGCGCTCGACAATGAAAAACGGGAAAAATCGCACCTCACACCCGGTAGCTGCGAACCGCGAAGCGACCCGCTTGAAACATGCACATAAAAAGCTCCCGACCCCGAACGGCGGGTGCCGATGAAGAATCACAAACGGTCGTCGCAGGACTCGAACCCTACCCGGATGCCCCGGAAATGGCGGATGCACCAATACGCCCGATGCACACGCCCCGAAACGCAAGGACGATGCACCGATGCCAACGCGCACGAAAGCTTGCATGCCTTGGATATTGCCACAAAACAACAGCACCCAAGTGACGCGAACGCCGGGTGACGGAGCCCGCGAACAGCACCCGAAGAAGGACCTCTGCACCGGTTTGCGGAACCGGTGGATTTTTATATTTATTTTCCATGCATAAAATAAATATATTTCTAAAACTTAGTTTTCATAATTTTCCCGTGGTGCGCCCGTTCGCCCATTTCTCGGACGTGGCTCGTGAAGCTTGTGCTTGGGGCTTGCTTCTTATTTATTCGTCCTGCTGCCTTCACAATCCACTCGCGCCACCCGCGTAGGCACCCCGCCAGTCGAACTCGGGCACTCGAGCATAAACTATAGCGGGTTCCGAAAATTCTAACGAGGAGGAGCAAAAAAAAACCAGAAAAAAACCCCAACCCGCTCGCGACCAATGTAAGCGGTCGACGTCGCCGTCGTCCTGAACCACCGAAGTGTCGCTTGTTTATGGTGCCGGGTTCCGCGATCGGGTCCACTAGCGAGGGTTGGAGCGCGTCAACGTGCCAACGACGGCTCAATTGCCTCCAATTGGTTGGCCCTGCCCAGGGACTGCATAGGAAATTGATTGCGCTCACTCCCACCCCGGAAAGGCGGCAGGCATCGTGACCCAGGGTCCGGAAACTCTCCACTGACTCGTTTCCCGGACAGTGCGACACACACACAGATACACACACGAGCGCACGCCCGCAGGAGGGTGGCTCCCGAACATAAGAAATGGTATTCCGCCCAGGTGTCACTTGCAGCACCCGGCAAGGAACCGACCGAAATGGCATACCGCAGCATGCCAGCCGATTGGGGGCGAATATTTTGCTTTATTGAATTTTGCAATCGGAAAATGTTTCGCACACCCCCCCCCCCCTTGAGGTGCCCTCGTATTTGAGGTGCTCTTCGATGGCATTTTTCGAAGAAGCACCCACCCTAGGATGCTCTACTGCACTGCTTGCAAACGGGACACAAAGAGAGTGTGAGAGAGAGAGAGAGAGAGAAAAAATGCAGGTGATGGAGCGGCAACAATGGTCAGGTGAATAATTTCTTCGCTTTTTGCGCAGAAGAACGCAAGCCACCCGTGAGAAATTGTTATTCATGCATTCGTGCAGGCGTAAGAGTCCAGGATTGCAGCACCCACAGCTCTCACGGTGCTCGGTAAGAAATCGATGCCTCGTTCGAAAGCCAAACAAACGCCAATTAGGGTGCATTTTTCCGGTGTTTGAACCCACCTGCTAGCAGCAGCACTCCGAAACGAAAGGGTGTTACGTTGGAAGGTACTCGTCGCAAGCCAATCCGGTGGAAAGGTAAGAAAAACACCACCACCCCAAAACCCGGAGCGAAGCTGGAAAGCTGGAGCAAACAAAAACACCAGCGCAATGTTGGTGGTGAAATTTAAAACCCATGTGGAGTTGCTGTTGTTGTGGCCGCAATTATAAGCCTGAACGGTTGGTTGTTCGTTCGGTTCGATGAAAACTTTACCATATTCCTTCACGGCCGGAAAATGCTATCTTTTCTGCAACCAAAACATCTCCTGCCACATGCTCGGTGCGAACGAATGAACAGGTGTAAATATGAATTCATTTGACATCAACTCGCATCAAACGGGGGCACAACTTTACCGTAACGTCTGTAATGGTTGTGAGTTGGATTTACTTTTCTTCTGCTCTTTTCGGGTTCCTTTAGATTTTTTCAGCTGCCCGGCACACTGAAGAGCTGAACCGAGGGACCCTAGCCACATCGGTGCCTCACGGGTCTTCAATTATGCTCGAATAACTCACCGACGGCGAAAGACCATCAGCTGCGATGGCACTCGTTTTCCCACCTGACGCGGCCGAACTTCGTCCCTTATTTGCCGAATAACCTCACGTGGATGATTGCAAGCTGCAACCGAAAATGCAACTTCCTGTCCGGGGGCGTTCCGGAGGGTGAACTAAACACCGTAACTGCTACAGCAAGCGCAAGGTGGTGGCTGAAACGGACATTTTTGCTCCATATTCACTTTTCAGAAAACGTCTCCCAACGGTGTGGGTTGCGGGTTGCAGATGCGGAAATATCCTGGAGCTCCGGGACTCGCTGACCGTATCATGCATCCGCTCGTTGCCTTAGATGCTGTTAATTAAATACAAATAGCTCTGTACTAGTTCCGCTTGATCCTCGACCCCGGCACACATGGCGAACGAGCCTCATCCGCACTTCTTGGGTCCGGTGGATTCGAATTTTTCAGCTGCAAACTTCCGATTTTGTCCGCCAGTTGAACACCAGCTGGGGCTCGCCGGATTGGCTCACAACTCTGGTGCTTGAGGCACCTTTCGACAAGGCGGTGTTACGAACTGCCCGTTACAACATCCGTAACGGGCCGAAAACAGTTTCGATCCCTTCTGCCCAAGCAAACACAACCTCAAATGCATCTGCGTGTAAGCAGCCGTAGATTTGAACGCTTGCGAGTCCGAGTGGTCTATGCAGCAAAAAAAGCCTCTTCTGATGGAAGGATTTTCAGGGTTTAAAAGCTTTCGATTGCTGCAACTGTGAGTGAATAAGCACACGTTTGCTTGTGTGGCATGATGCAAGGGTTTCGGGATTCGTTATGCCACAGCTAGCGTTGCGTGGGAACCTTTCCTCGTACAAGCTGTCAATCACAAGTTTCTCTAGCATCCTAGAATTAAGTAAACCTAAACATTAAGCTGACAAGCGGCAGATAAAAAAAAACAAATTTACAGAGCCATTGTTTTGACGCTGATTAAGCCAAATTTCCTAACAGTATTTGTTATGTCTGAAACTTAGTCAGAAAAAAAAGCATGGCTACAAAGTAAAAACGAACGCTTTCATTTCGTAACAATGCACTGGCACGGACATCGTATCAGCATTGAGTTTAATAGTAAATAATCCTATTATCAGGCCTCATCCATTCCAAATACCAGGATGCGTCCATTAGCATCGTGCAATTACCCAGAACCTCAACAATCATTTAAGCCTAAGGCAGTTTGCAGCTTAACGCTTTTCCACCAACTTCTCAACATCTCCTGCCAACTTCTCACCAGCACGGCTCATGGGCAGTCTAATGAATAAGAACATACGCGTAGAATAAGAACAACCCTACGTTGCGAATGGAAGCGTTTGTTTTGTATCTGATATATTTGCGCAGCTCAGTAGGACTTTTATTAGCTGTAGCTGCTAGGCTCTCGTCCTTGGTAAATCCTTTTATCTACTTTCTATCAGTGCCTGCAATACAGAATGTTCCTTCTGTAATTCAATAACGCCCTGGATTTCAACATTTTTACCATCCAACCAGCTAATGCGTATGCCAAACCAAATTCACAACAAATACTTCTAACGTACATGCGTTTTCCCGAGCAGCTCTTACGCGTGGTGGAACGCAAACGAGCCCCTGTATTTTACTACATCCGGTGGGAAATTGTCGATAATCATTAAAATCACCACTCGGGCGAGCGACCCGTTGCACCCGGGATGCATCGTTTCATCTCCACCCCCCTTTGAAGTCCCCTAGGTACTCGGCCATCTGAACGGCACCCACAGCAAGCACGGCCGGAAGCACGAGCGGGTCGCAGGACATCCATTTCCGAATGGCGGCCGGCTCGAAACCGTATCCGGATAATTGAATCTCCGATTGACCGAATCGCACCACAATCGCCTTCACCGGTGCTGTCCGCAGAATGTGACCCCAGGACGAAAGTGTTTTGCATGGGCCCCCCACCCCCACCCACAGCTTCCGAGCTCCGGTGTCGCCCACATTCCATTTGACAGGACGTTTTTCGGTAATGGGTTGGGCAACCCCGAAAATAGCCTGGACCGGTAGCCGACGGCGTCAGGGTGTCATTTGCTCACTTTCGGAATCGATTTCCCTTTTTGCGCCGGCCGTGCCCATTTTCCCGCGGTCGCTGGCGGTCGCACGCTTCACCCGTCACAACACCGACCGGCAGGAAAGAGAGAGCGAGCGAGCGAGCGAAAGAGAGAGAAGAAGAAGAGTAGGCCGCTTTGAAATATAAATTTTATTCCTCTAATGGTATGATTGCGGTTAACGTGTTGTGGCACTTTCATCCAACCCTCGGACCCCCACGGATGGACCGATTTTTCCCCATTGTGTGTGTGTGTGTGTGTGTTTATTTTTATTATTGTTTTACTTTCAGTGTGCTTTTTACGCGCCCAAGCCCATCCTCGTCCCAACCAACCGCCATATTGTGGTTCCGTGCCTGTTGAGCAAACGTGTGCATTTGAATCTTCCGCCCACGAGTTCCGCGATGGTTCGGGTGGACCGGGTAAGGACGTGGGAGGACGAACACGTGGCAGCCGGACGGTTTACCGCCAATGTGTTTATACGTTAGCACCCAGTTCGCCGGTCATTTTGTTTGCTTTACTGTTGAGAATGTGATATTATTTTATTTTGGATTTCGTTTTTTTTTATCTTATTTTTGCTAAACTTTCAGATCCTTTGGAATTCATTTTTTTTTCTTTCCAATTTCATTCGCCGCATGCCAGTGTGCGGACGCGTTTGTTTGCTTTACACCGGTCGCACACAGTTTAGGCGGCACATCCTGTGTTCAGTTGCCGCAGTTTCAGCTTGAGCTCCCTTCTTTTTATAGCTTGTTGGGGGGGTTTTTTTTTATTATTTTAGTGGCTTTTTAACCCAAACAATCACACGGCCTGCTTTGTCGCGTGTTCATCGTCTCTTTTGCTCGCGATGTGATCCATTCCATACGACCACACCTACTGCCACCACACCCTGAGTGTTCCCAGTCCTGCGATGTCAGATCGTTTGTTTGAGGAATTACCCTCACCGCGGACATTGTCCTCGGACGTAAAGGTTTACGGCCGCTGGATGGTTGATTTTGCATCCACATAATGGGGGAGTAGGGTGAGAACGAGATCGTGATTTTTTTTCTCAACTTCCCCCTCAGTACTGCTCGTTCTTTCTCCCGTGCTCCCATCACACGATAGCACCACCTCGAAATGGGCTCATTTATCAGCGCTCTCTGCTCCCCGTTTTCATACCGTACGCAATCAAGGACAGTGGTTCATAAACAGGATGGCGCAACAGGACAACAAATACACCCCCACCTCCCTCGATCCAGCACCCTCTATGCAGCAGCAGCCACGCCACCAAAATCTCCCTCGTTTACGGCGGTACGAGGCCGTTGATGGTGACACCATGGAGCTTATTTGTTGCCAGTGTAATGATGATTGCTGATAAAGCCTGCGGTGTGACATGTGGTTACACCGGTGCGAAAGAATATTGATAAAAAAAAAACGGTGGTCCTTTCGCCCAACACCAAAACCACCACCCTAGAATGGCGGTGGCGGCAGCAGCAACCCACCCTGAATCGGCAACCCGTTCCTCGGTGGCCACGTTCGATGACCGTGCAGTGGGCTAGTGGGACAGTTTGTGGTTTAATTAGGATTTTCCGGGCCACCCGGGGAACGGGGTAGTCCTTTACGCATGTGCACCGGGCGCTATATAACACGTTCGTGGGTGGGCTGACCGACCACAACCGGGCACGATTACGCTGGATGGCATAATTTTTGATTGGTTTATCTCGAAAGGCACACGTGATTATGTGCGCTTGTTTGTTCGAGCGTGAATGCTGGGCGCCAAAGTTCTCTCCTAGGGGCGCTATTTCGCTGGGTTAGAAGTTTGGCGACCGATCGATGCACTATCGGATGCAATTTGGCAAAAGGCTTCTGTAGAGAAGCGCCGTCGTCGTGGCACACTGTTGCAATTTTAAACAATAAAGAACATTGCCAATTAACACGCTGAATGATTGAGGCTGCGTATCGACACATGCTGAAAATGAACACATTGGACCACATTTGGTTGACGCGTTGTTCTCTCGCAACAAACATTTATTGCCCGGTGGATTGGCTCGAAATGGCGAGCATCATCATCATTGGACGGAATCGCTCATTTCCTACCCACAATCTGTGACTCTCGCCCACGGACATCGCAGTTTCCCGAGGTAGCTCGCTTCCGATCCAATTTATCCCACATTTCCACCAACCGTCGATCGACACGCCCGTCCCTGCTTTTTTCCCATCTCCAACACATCGTCCTGTTGGCAGCGCATCACACGCCAGGAGGACCCTCGTGAAGCTAATTACTCATCCACTCGTCTTCACGCGCTTCCAGCGGCCGTAGAGCACCCGGAGGCGCTTTAATTTATGATTGCCCCTTAATATTACACACCTATCTTATTTTACAAAATTTATTGCAAACATGGTGCTGGCAGCAGTGCCTCGCGCATCGCTACCGGCACCGACCTGCAGGCGGATAGATTCGTCGTTAGGCACCGACGCACACACGCGCGCACACATTCCCCCGGCAATCAACTACCCCCATTTGCCGGGGGTGTATCGCCTTGCGCACGTAAGCGAGGGCGTAGAGCCCGATTATATTACTGCGCCGCGAGTGGAAGGTGTAAATTGAGGCTCGGAACCAAGCACACCCAGATCCTTCAACGGCGAAGAGGCTGTGATATTAAATATATCCCAAACACTTTTATTTTCACTTACATCTTTCGCTCGGCAGTTTATTGTTACCGTTATCCGGCCCTTGTCCCTGGAGGAAGGTTCAGCCCGACGCTTCGCGCTGATTTATGTGCCGCTGCTTAAGCTGTTGCTGATGGAAGGTGAATATTTATCGTTTGTATTAATTTAAAAACTTAATAACGCCGTTCGAGGTGATGGTCCCGTGCTGCGGACGACGGTGCCAGCAAGAAGTGAGCGGAAAACTACGCATTTAATCGCGTCTAATCGGTTACCATGCCGTCGACGAGGGTGACGATGTGCCGGGTGTTATATACGCCGGCAGAGTCACCCTTTCGCAGGATAGCTGCTTCCGGCTAGCGAGAAGCGAGCTTTATTGCCTCCCGCAGCGTAACGTTACGATCGAGCAGAGCCTGCTTCTTGTAGCGGGTTTTAATTGCTAGTAAGCATTAGCGGAAATAAACTGTAACGATATGAGCGACAATGATTAAAAAGGCACAATTTCGCTCTTCTGCAGGGGGCACAATTTTGTGAAAAACATTGCTACAGCTTTCAATTTTTTTTTTGCCTTGCGGTTTGCTGCTTCCATCGCTAGAACCCTCGCCATTAATAGCTGATTTGAAGCTCCAAAACTAATTATAACAGGCTTTCCGATTGTATCTTTTACTCGTCCGAACAGCCCGGGATAGTGCATCTTTCCGTTCGAAATTCCTAGCATTCCGATTGATGGTACGTAAAAAGGGGTAGGCACGAAATTTATGTCATCATAATCTGTCACGCTGGCCTTCGAACAATCGGTTCCGACCGAGCTACCCCACCGGAACCGGATTCGGTTCGCTCGATCTAATAATGCGATAAGAGTCAACCCGGTAAGTAATGGTATTCATTCTTCAGCCCGAAAGCCCTAGCAAGCGGGCTCCCCATTCTCCAGCCAATCGGTGGGCGGAGAGTACTGTCCCAGATAGAGTTCTAAATTGACCAGAGCGATGGAAGCCATCCTCGCAAGATCCCAGCCACGTTCCGGGAGCGAGTGGCCTCCGTTTCGGTGGTAACGTTCGTTTGCGTCGTGGCAGAAAAACGATACATAAATAGCCGGGAGCTGGAAAAATATGTGGCACCCGAAAAAATACGATCGTATTATTTTCCTGCCCTAGCGGGAATCGTCCCCGGGATAGCGATCCCGCCTCGTCGTCTGATTACCGGACAAGCGAGATGATATCCTTGCGCAACGGTTCTGGAAGGATTACAGCGTACCAGCATTGACAGTTCTGTTTGCATTTCGTTTAGGTTTCGCAATACAATACCCGCACCGGAACCCCTTGGGTCCCGCTAATGGAGCCTGCTGCTGGTCGGTTCTGCGAGGGTCCTTGCGCTTGCATCCGGGGCGTTGAATGTGCGGAAAGATACGCGAATTTCCACCGGCAATGAGCGCCATATCCGTACCAGCAGCACCGATGTAATTTCGATTTCTTTCTGCTCGTCTCATCACGCGAGCGTGCTCGATTGCAATAAAATATTCAACCAATCAGCTAATCAACCTGCACACGCTATTGACACACCGGTATCGGCGGGAGCCTTGTGAGGCGGGGTGCTGAAATGTTTTTCCAGCCAATTTTCCCGCCATCTAATTATATGCCCTCGAACGGGCCCGGGGGAATGTTATTTAGCGCACTTAAAATTTAACGTACACTTGCTTTCCAACGGAACGGATCCACCCAAGACGGCCCAAAGCTCCCGATGGCCGTGCCAACCCCGGTGGGGAAAGGTGAAAATGGTTGAAAAACTCACCGAGAAGGAGCCACGGCTGCACCGGCATGCACCGAAAGTTTCGCAAACCCACGTAATTTCGGCGATTGCAAAACCATGGCAAAATGCTGTGCCACGGATAGGTTGCGAAAGCGGGAGTAGAAAGAAAACAGCACATCAGCGATCGAGCGATGGTTTTTCCGGACGGCAACCGAGTACGGAACGCGGAAGCAACTCTCGCCCGCCAATCCGGGGCATCGTCGACGTGATCAAGCGAACGAGATGAAGTAAATTTAAGAAGTTTACCATTTTCGAAAGATTAAAAAGTAACGATAGTGGTGGTGGACGAGCGAAAAAAAAAGAGGGCAACCCGTGTACCCGTGAGCCGGAAAACTCCTCCGGCGTGCTCGAGTCGCGGAGCGTAAAGTCGCGGTCTTGGAATCGCAAACCCAGCAAGGACGAGCGCACCCCAGTCTCAGCCGGCTGCTGATGCCTGGTAGTGGTACGGTTCGGTGGATGGTTAAAATTTCCATCAAATACCATGTGCCTGCCTGTGCGCACCCGATCGATAATGTATTTATAGTTTCCTGTCGCGCGCAGCAAATCGTGCACATCTTCATCTTGCATTTCTTTCGCTAAAAGCACATGACAACGGGAGCTTCCGGTGTACTCTGCTAGTGGCTATTAATAGCTAATCCACACCACGGGAACTCTGTGCCGTCGGGTGGAAAAAATACCTTTATTTTGCGGATAAAACAACAGTTGATGCTGCACAAATTGTTGGAGCTAGAACCAGATTATCGGGGGGGTCCATAAATCGCACGAGCTTCGGCAAGAAAGATGTCCATTGTGTGATCGATTATGTAAACCACCGTACAGAGCTTGAGCTACGCTCCCCCGTTGCTATACGGTCTCCTGAGTCGCTAAGAAAGAAACTATTGCTTGCCTGACTGCTAGGTCGGAAAATCAATTCGTCCTGGCCCGAGCTATTGCTATTAAAATAAACTTTTCATATTATTTTGCTTGGAAACCGTGCGGCTGGCCGGGATTTGGCGGGCGCCAAAGGAAGAAAGGAAAAATGGTTGGTGGAGATACTTTGTGGAATGTACGGCTAAGGAATGCATGCCTTCTTAATCACGTTCGGGAAAGCAAGGCAGAAAAAAAGGCTCACTCTCGAGAGTCGAGTCAGCGGCGTGCTACCCTTTCGCTGCAGTTGCCAGAAAATTATGGAATAGATTAACGCAAAGCTGAAGGGCGCTGGAGAAAGGAGTGATAAAAAAAATCGAAGCATTTTCGATAAAATATTTTGCCTTGCGGCTCCATCTTAATTGAGGAAATATCATCCAGGCGGCAATCGAGCGGCCAAGGCTGGAGTATGAACGGTATGACTAAGCGAACAAGAGCAGGAAATAGCTCCAAAAGCGACAGCAGATTATTGTTGGGATGAGGAAACAATTAACTTATGCATAGTGGATGCCAACCGAGTTCATGGCATTGGCCTTTTGAGAGGCACGTATATATATATATTTTTTTTTCAAATCACTACTACTAATAAAATTTATAATATTATCAGTGGATTATCTGCAAATTGAGCAAAACGAAGCAAAGAAGCGTTCAATGAGTTTTTTATCTTCATTGAATTCACCTAGCAGAATGTAGCCAAAGTATCAGCAAAACAATAAAATTCAAGATGAAAACTTCATTACACATTCCTCGAATACATGCTGGTTTAGTTTTGCTTATTACTATTTAATTTTCCATATTATTATCCATAGATATCACTCGCTATCTGCTTCAGAAAATGAAACAGATGCCAATTTAGTTCCGATTTGCGAGTAAAAACTTCATAATGTAACCGAAAAAGATGGCCTCTTTTCGCCGCTGTCAAGTTTATTTTACCTTAGCGCGTAAATTATCCTTCCCTCGGATTAAACGCCCAACAATAGATACCTATTATTATTGTAGAAATTGAGAACCCCTTGACGGCTCGATGGCGCTCAATAAATATAGAGCCGTTAACCTTCGCTTTGTTTTCCGTTTTCCACATCCCGTTTCCCACAAGGCCACCACTATCCGCTATCTTCAGCCCGCGCCGAAACGCAGTTCATGACTCATTTAGAAAGAAACCCAGCATCCCGATCCGGGTGGCCCTTGTCACCATTGCGAGCGGGTCCTTCCCGAACTCTGCGGCGGCGGGTTAGTGTTCTGCGCGCTGCCAGCTGACAATTTCGGAACCACTTCCCAGGACCCTCTTTCAAACGCTGCCCGAAGACAGAAAGGATTATACCCGGGCGACTTATCGTTCAGGACAATAAACTCGTCTCTTTATGTATGCGAAGTGGACTTTGTTCCGTGCGGGCTCCGACCCGCCGCGGGAGCATTAATTTCGCCCGTGCAGCTTGGGAGAGTGTTGGAAGCTTTTTTATTTTATTTTTTCCTTCTTTATCGCATCCTTTGGCTACTCCGGGCGCAGTTGTAACTGTCATCAGTATCTATCGGCCAGCTTCACCACACCAAAACAATAACCAGCGGCGAAGCTGGAGTGGAAACAAAAAACCTAATTCCGATAGCAAAAATCTCAACGGCCGCATCTGGCAAACAAACAAACAAAAGCACTAGCTCCCACACACGCACAAAAAATAAACACAAGCAAATAGCAAACTCCTTCCTTGCCACTGTCTTTGCTAGCATTGAATGTCCTTTTTGCTCCATCCTTCGTGAGCTTTATTGGGGGCGGGTGCTTTTGGTTTGAATATGGAGCTTTATTTTTGAACTCCTTTTTACCGTCCGTTTCCTACTGCGTTACTGCCCGCGCTGAACGGAGGGATAGTGAATTTAATAAAACGAATTGTAAATGATGCATGAAAAGTAATTTAAGCCCAAGAGCAAAACGGAACCACGTATAAACCCGTATTATACGAGGGTGGTTAGGGCGATTCCATTCCTTATTGCTTCTGTGCTTTCTAATTTGAATAAACGAGAAACCCTAATAAACCAGGAAACATCCCGATGCGACGATGTGTACTGCTTTGGTCAGTTTGCGCGCATTTGATCGAAATTCGAAGACCTAGAGAGGCTACGTCACTACGGGCGAGTAAATCAATGATAATTAAAGTAAGCACCGCAGCGGTCTGGCACAAATGTCATCGTAACAGGAGCATGAAATAAGAAACACAAAAACGATTGTCTTATATCGCAACACATCGCTGTTCGCAGCAAAGCGGCGTGTTGCCATTATTTCCAATTTCTCACGACATGATAGCGGACACTCTGGGATGGCCGTGCATTTTGACAAAAAGGACCAACCCGGATGGCACACAGGAAGGAAGCAATAGCTGATCATCGGAAGGATAGTGTGCCTTTGCGGCGGTGCGGTACCTTGCCAAAAAACAAACCAGCACAACACAAGAACAGGAATCGAAAAACCCAATCCAAATGGAAGCCACAAAATCAATCCTTTCCCCGGTGTGGACTTGGCGGAACAGGGCTGGCCCGAAAACGGGGAGGTATATTAATTTTTTGTTTCTGAATTTATATTTTTCAATTTCGTTCCGTTTCTTCGGTCATCTTTTTGGCAGTGGCAACAATCTTGTGGCTTCCAGGCCGTCTGCAATCGCGCGGTTGCGCGTTTTTGTGCCGATTATTTGCCAATAGCGTGATATACGTAAACAGCGCCCATGTTCGCAGCGGCTCAGATCGAGTTCGATCCTTCTGGCCAGCCTTTCCGGCCCACAAGGCGGTCTCGCCGTTGCATTGTTGGTGCTTTTCAATTTTCATAATGGTGCTTCCGATACAAGAACTGTTTACTGCTGCAACGGAAGACCGGAACACGGTGCTGCATATCGGTTTTGGCTTGGGAAGCACGGAAGGGAGCCCACAGAAACACTTCGCTAAGTGAGTGTGTAATGAAATCTCAAAAAACAACATTTTTCACGGCCCGAAATTTATTATCAACAAACACACACAGCACAACGGTTGTACCGGGTTGGTGCTTACATGTTTTATAGGCGTGACTCGGAGTGAGCTCGGTTTGTTTATACAAATTTTGCCCGTATGCACGTACCAAGCCGTAAATTGTGATTTCAAACCATTTTGGGATGATGATATTTCTCGGATCGAAATGCAAAGAGGGCTTTGGATCACACGTTTGTCGCCGAAATAAATCACATCGTTACGTCGATGCTTTAACAATTTTACAAATGTGCTTAAAGAACAGTAACAGTTTGAACATTTCAAATCAAACGCTTTCGTAGCATCTTTTTGGTTACTCTTTTGAGGCCGAACAATTTAACACATAAACTTTTTAATCTTAGTGTTAAACTATTATTATTTGATTACTGTTATCAACTAGTATTCAGTAGTGTAAAAGCTTTACTCATGCAATCATTTATGCAATCAGTCCGTTATTTTATCCATTTTACCTATTTTACCAATGTTTTTTTTATCAGAAAAGTTCCTATCTATAGAAAGGTTCCTATTTATAGTACTACGAACGTAAACCCCTCGGCGACCAGAAATATGTTTACTTGTTCTCACGACGGTAATAAAATATATCCCACAGTTCCAATACCAGCTACATACACGCTTGTCTGGAGGCATCATCATTCGCCAGAATAGGTGCATATTCAAGTTCCGCTGAAGCCTGACCCCACGGAATGACGATACCCGGCTAGTTCTTCCGAATATAAATCTTTGGATCGTGATCATAAATCAAGATGCTTTACTTTCGCAGCTGTCGAATCCAGCATATCCACCTCGCAACACCAAACGCTCATACGTATCGGTTTCCGGGCCAATGCACTACCGACAGCGGGCGAGAGAAATTGTCTTAGGTTCCGACCCCGAATGTCCTGTGGAACTCCTGCAAACTCTTTGGCCCGAGCGGATTGTGAGACTTGTCGTCGAGGCACCGTCCGCAAGCTGACACTTGACCAAAACGCATACGACAGAGGCGCGACGTTTCCGGCGATTGAACGCGGAAACTTCGCGATTCCTTCCCTTATTTGGAGCTTTCACAGAGAAATATTTCCTTCGCCACTCCCAACGTGAGCTTGGCCAGAAAAAAACCCCCAGCAAATTGAAGAACGATGCCAACTGGCGACAGGGATTGAAATCTGCAATTTAATCTGCATCTTACGGGTGCCCCACTAACGAGATGTTTCAAAGGAGTGAGAAAACGAGTAAGAAAAGATCCAAGATTTGGCTCACGTTCATGTACGGTAACAGGTAAATTAAATATTTATGCACATGTGCGTTGCGTACGACGGGATCACGCGCGTGGCATCATAACCGTCTAACTTGTTTACAGTAGTTTAATGGTTGTTCTGAATTACTTTAATAGCGCGGCAAAATTGCTTGCATGATTACTTTCGGCAAGCTACTGAAACGATGCATAAAAATGAGTATTATGAAAACGATCAGTTAGTAAAAAAGCAAAGGAGCTCGACTGCACCAAGTTGGTTGAGATAAAGGGAAAATCAGTTTTTTTTTATTTTAATTGTTGTTGTTTTCCTCGTCCTTGCTATGTGCTGCTAAACCTGTTTTCGGGAGACCAACTTCCCCATTCCCTCTAAGGTTTCATGATATCGAAGTTTACCTTGATGAAGGAACAACTTTGCTCTACTAAAGTTTTGGCGTTACGGCAAAGATCAAGTGTATACTTGCCTACAAGAGAAAGGAATACACCCAAGAAACAAACAAGGTTATACTTCAAAATGTATTAAAAAAAATTTGAAAATGAAAAAAATATACATATTGAAGATGAACTTTCATTAGCTGGAGCAACCCTTCACCCGTAAATGCATTACATGAATATATAGAGATTTATTTTCTCAAAGAAAAGTATTATTTTCAACTTCTCATGCATGTATGAAATGAATAAAACTTAAATAAACCCAACTTTTTGGTGATTTAGGAAACAATGGCATGAACGTTCATACACCGATGTGCTACATTTGAATGCAATCGCCAGAATAGCAAATCATACTACTTATTATTGTTATTGAAGCCATTCATAACAATATTGAAATTCATAACATATTGAAAACAATAATATTTAAATTATTTGAATGGCATAAAAAGTTGTAAAAACCTAATTTTGTTTTCAATAAAATTTGAATTTACCAAAAAACGTTTGTTAAGCGTTTTTCATTACATCCCTTGTATAACAGTGGATTCAGTGGAATAGTGTATAACAAAAGTAAAAGCAAATTTCTAATTCATATGTTGTGGTTAAAACTAATTCATATAATGCTCTTTTATGGGCGTCTGGTTTATAAAATTTATACTATTTTATTCTACATCTTCATAACACGAATATAAAGCAATTTAGAAACATTAACATTGCTATTATAAACCTAATCCATTGAATTGACAGTTTGCTTTCACAGAGCTGATTGTTTGTTTTGGTCGAATAGCACGTTTTACACAATTTTGTGTACCTTTTTCGGTGAAATAATTTTTCCATGAACCTGTACCATGGAAGCAAACTAAATCGTTATTCAAACAAACAGCTGACGGATAGCTTCACTGCTTTACTTGCTTGAAATTCTTGCGTTCGGATTAGCACAGTGAAATTACTTTCAAAATGTACTCAGCCGAAGATTTTACCGGTAAGATTATTTGATACCTGTTTGATGTTGAATAAACTAATAGAATTTTGACTTTGCTTAGGAATAACTCTAAAATTCGAAAAAGATGATACTCAGGGACATCAATTATTCATAAAAGAAAATGCCTCCAAAGCTGTTTGTAAACAAAAACCCAGCGGACGGACGTTGTATGTGCTTAATGTTCCTCCGTATGCGACAGAAGAGGCATTACTCCATGCATTCACGAAAGCGGGAACCGTAGAACGTGTAGTGCTTCAAGAAAAACCTTCCGACAAAGAGTCTGCACCTATCGACGTTATGGCTAAAAACGTGTTTTGTTTCAAAGTTGCGTATGTAGTTTTTGAAAAAGCAACTTCGCTCAAAAAAGTTCTAAAAACTAGAAAGATTAATCCACTACATTCTGAAGAAACCCAACTGCTGACAGGTGTCGCCAAATGGTCCAAGGAGTATCAAGAACGCATTCCTGACCCGGCAAAATTGCAAAAGGAAATCGATGAGTATATGGAATCCTACGATCAAAAAGTAGAGCAAAAGAAAATCGAAGAACAAAATAATGCTGCCGATGAGGATGGATGGGTTAAGGTGTCGAGTAAAAATTCAGGTGTCTTTACTCAGAAACAAGCTGTTGTGAAGAAGCTAGAAAATAAGCTGGACTCAGATCGAAACACGAAAGAGCTGAAAAATTTCTATACTTTCCAGATTCGCGAAGCGAAAAAAAACGATATCATAAGCTTGCGAAAAAAGTACGATCGCGATTTAAAGAAAATGGAGCAAATCAAAAAAGCGAAACGCTTTAAACCGTATTGATTGGTACTGAAATTCAATAAGTATAATAAAACCGTTTTGCATTGCTCGTTTATACTTATTTTAGCTTGTTTTATTAGCATTTATGACGATTTGTAGCAGTTTATTCTTACCAGGCAATGATTCCAAACGGAACATTAGTTGACTAATGTTTCCAAAGATGCAACGAGACGTAAGCCCAACCTGAAATGCTTGAGCGAACCGTTCCAAACAATTCTGGAGATTTTCTTCTTCAAGGGATTTCCCCTGCATTGTTAAACTATCCATTTCCCCTTGAATAGTGTTCACTATTAGCGTTAGATGTTGTGCGTTTATGGGTTGCAGCGTTGGTGGCGTCGTTACGGGAGGCGTAGCTTCCAGCAGACTTTGCAGCACAGCCAGATGCAATTTGCTATACAATTCTTGCTTGTTTGTGACCAACAGTGATAGAACACACCATCGAATGAGACCAACCAGGGGCGTTGTCACCGGCATTGCGATCGCTCCGCTGGGTAGTGCCAGCTGCTGCTGAGAGGCAAGACAGAGGGAAGGATTCTCAGAAACCCAGTCGGTGATAACATCAAGTAGTAGATCTGGTGGAGGATTGAGCTGCATAATTCCCGCTCCATTCAGGTACAGATCGGTTACGGCGGTCATTAGGTTAGCTGCAAAGCGGGGCGCTACCAACGGCAGTGATTTCAGCTGTTCAGAGGAATTCTTCGAGAAGATGACAAAATCTCGAACGATGCACTGCGCCAACTCAAGGCTAGCAGGCGATGTACAACCCAACTGTTGCATCCATGTGCCGGCGGCACATAACAGGGGCGCAATTGAGCCTGACACCGCAGTGCTAATCAGTTTATTTAGTACGCTCGTTCGAACATTTGAGCCCCCAAATAACGACAGAAACACGGCATTACGCGTAGCGTCTGGCCCTGGGCGCGAGAAAAAATCACACAACACCAGCACCAGCTGGAACTCCTCGATCGATGATAGCCGGGGTTGGACGGTCTGCTTCGAAAATTGACCTCCTCGTGGCTCGTCGCGGCGCTCACGAAAAACAAATTCCCCTATCAAATCTATGGCCATATCGTGCTTGTTCCGATTGATGATGAGATTCTCTAAAAGCTAAAGTATTTCAGCGACTTTCTATTTACACAACCTCAAGTTATCAGCACTTACCTATTATAGGTAGAGCGTCTCGAGCCGAATCGGGAAACTCCATTTTCCGCAGCATGTTTCTCTCTTGGTTGGTCATCTTGATATTTTATGCGATCCTTTGTTTTTATTATGCACTAAACCATTTACTCGTTTGGGAAAGAAATGCCTTACTTTGGCGATATTTTTATGAAAACATGAAACGTAAACAAGCTGTTGTCATTAATGTTTTGACAGCTGTCAAACTAAACATAGTCTTCCGCATTAGCTCTCTCTCTCTCACTCGTTTATCTCTCTCTCTCTCACGATGCGTTCTTTCTTCATTCATTGAAAGACAAAACATACAAACAAACCGCCGACTAGACGACCTACTAAGTAGTTTTAGATGAAGCGATTAGATGTCTTTATTCTTTAAAGCCAAATTTTGAGGTGCATATATACACGCTAATGCGTTGCTAATCCTGTTGCAACGCGGTACAACTTCTATGAAAGCGTAAGTTACATCGTGTAAGTGAAAGCCGCCGTCAAAATAAACAAACTTCGGGTTAAGGTGTTTCGAATAGGTTGCGCGTAGTTACGCATTATTCCTTAGTTCCGATGATGAATAACAACGGGTTCAGTACAGGGGAAGAAGATTCCCGAGGACCAGCAGATCAAATCTGCTGTTTGCTTGACGATGGCGAGCGATGCCGGAAGCAGGCAGGAAATGCTTCCTACAGCAAACGAATCCAAAAAACAGTCACCCAACGAAGGCTGAAACTCAGCATCGACAGCCATGTAGGTGCCCAAGTCAGACACAGTGTATTGTGCCGCTGTTACAATAATGCATGGTGTTTGTTGTTTATTTTCTAATGCTAGGCTCGGCACATTTACATCTGCGACTTCCATAAGGCGCGAATACAATGCGCTCGCACTAAACGACGCCGGCGTGATTCCGAAGACGATAGTAACGAAACGGACACCGACCTGCCAGAAGTTGATCTGTACCAGTTGCAAGTAAACACGCTCCGCCGGTACAAACGGTTCTATAAGGTGTCTACCCGTCCAAGCAGCAACAAGGCACAGCTATCGGAGGTATGCGTTGCGCATCGCCATTCCACCTTTCTTTTTCATGAAAAAGGTGAAAATGAATCATTCCCATTTTTATTTCAGACAATCATGAAACACTTCAAGACGATACCGATAAAGGAAAAAGAAATCCTCACCTACTTCATTTACATGGTCAAATCTAATTCAAACAAGTTGGACCAGAAGAACAATGCGAATACCGAAGCCACCTGAAAGTAGTGATTAATGCTCATGATTCGCGGTAGCAACATGTTCAAAGCTGCTGTTTGGGAGCGGTTCATCGCATACCGAATGTGCAACCGGAAGCAATCGGCCACCTTAGGAAACATATAACAAACGACGAATCGTCCGAATATCCTAGATGTAATTTTTAAACACTTTTACCCTATCTGTGTCGAAGTTAGATTTTTTCCCCTATGTCCTGCGTAACACATCTGCATCTTCCGTTCGACAAATTATGCTCGAACCGTTGCTTAACAAACCGCATGCGTTTATAAATAAAGTGCGTTTCGCAATAACGTGTCCTTCAAACAAGTTATCAGCATCATTGAATATGTATATGACGAAACACGCAGTTGATTGATGACGGTTCCATTAGAGGCAAATTTTACAAAAATGTTCAGTTTTTTTTGCGATTTCCATGCCTATGCGCTGTGTATCATTTATGCTATGTACGTATGTTAAAATTCACGGTTTGTGTAGATGAACATGAACATGAAGCGGAAGGATAGCTCTGGTGGACACGCGCGAAAAAGCCGAAATAGACAAAGGCGCTACGCCATGAGACTTTTCCCAGCAAACCGAGTTGGGCACTAAACAGCTAAAACGGTAAATATAAACCTTTTTTTGTTTTTTTTCCATTTCCACATTTTCCGGTGTGATAATAGCGGGCAAAAAGATGCATCTCAGCCCTAACAAAGGCAACAAAATCGCCATTCGCATGTCCCACGCACACGGCGTTCCACAGCTCCCGGGAGAGTAAGGCGTGCGATGCACCGATGCGTTTATGTTGTCTCTGTTCCGTACATGCGCCTAAAAGTCAGGGAGTCTTCTCGGCATCTTTCCGAAGCTGGCACGAAGCGCTTCGGCATTTATGCCGCGCGCATAACCTGGCGTTGTTGCTGGCCAGCTGCGCTCCAAGCAGAAAGCGTATTGTTTGTGTTCATTTCTCCCGGATGGTTAGTGCGTACGGTCGCAACTCGGTCCTTCCAGTGCATAAATCTAGCCTGGCAGCTGCTAACGTGCACAAAAAACTGCAGCGCAAATTTGCCAACGTTAACGCCAAACGGCAACCGGATAGTGATGGACGACGCTGACCCATCATCTCGCGTTGCAGCATATCGGGAGCAAGAAATGTGAAAAGAAAGTTTCCATACGGTTCCGTTGCATACGCGCGGCGATAGTGCAAGCTGCGGGTCGACTTCGAGACACGCTTGATCAACTGGTCCATCGCTCACGCACGGTATCGCTTGCGGCGCGTTTCCTAATCGGGCCTAAATGGGAGTAAAACAGAGCAACCATTCGCGGTTGGAAGGATTGTTGTAGCACTGAAAGTAACACACGATCAGCGCCCTGATCGCAGTGGACGCTTTAACGCACCGGCAGAACTTTGTACCACAACACTGATCGATAAGAACGTGCTCATAACCAGGCGATAGTGTGACACACGGTGAATAAATACGCGCCGCGGATTTACCGCATCGTTCAGTTCGTTGCTAGATGTTAGTGTAATTCGCGGGTGACCACGGGAAAGTGCCGACTTCGCCATCGTTTACAGCAAGCAAAAGGCTCCCAGACTCGTCCCACGGCTTACTGACACACTTTTTCTGCTTTACCACCGGCAAGCAAACCCCCGAACCACCGGCAAGACAATAGGCCGTCGTGGTGAGTCACATCGCGAACGCGTCACCGGCAGGAATCCGTTCGCACGAGCTGCCACGGGTTCCCATGCGTTCGTTCGATTTTTTAAAGTGATATTTTTGCGGCGAAAGTTAAACACACTGAATCGGCTAATTCCAACACATTGCGCTACGAGTTCCACGATGCACTTGATCCGTGGAAAAGTTTCCGGTAGCACGGGAAACCGGCGCATTATCGCGTTCCTGCTGATCCTTGCGTGTACAGCCAACCAGACGTCCGCGCAAGGATTGCTAGACAACATTATCTCACAGCTCATGACGACGGCTGCAACGGCACAGAACTACATCGAAGCTGCCACCGATCAGCGGCAGGGACGTGGTACGGAACCACCGCCAACACCGTCTGTCCTGCAGCCGGCGACCATTCCGATAGCGGGCCTGGAACCGATTAAGGAACAAACGCCGACGACTCCGGCCACCACGCCAGCGTTTTCCAGCGGTACGACGCACGGAACTCGGGCCCCTCTACCGTTTTGGAACCCGTTCGTATGGTTACGGCCGAAGGAAGTCGCCATACCGTACAATCCGGATATCGATCTCAGCACGGTGAGTACTGAATTTTGAACTGGGGAAAACGAGCGGGACCGTTAGCAGTGATTACGTGTCTTGGGATTTTTAAATTATTAAAATTATTGATGAGCCACGACACGTTAAAACAAGTCTTACGAGCCAGCACATCATGAAAAATGCCAGTTTTTTTATTAGGCGCTGTTAAGGCAATTTGCAATTTTGCGAACAAATTATTAACAGCACTGGCTTTTAATAAAAAAGATCTTTCTGCTTTCGGTCCAAGGTACAAACTTTAATTATCGTTCTGAGTACTTTTAGAACGAAACACAGTGATTCTTTTTTTTTTGTTTTGCATCGTTATCTCTTGTTTATTGTTAATGTTGTGGCGTAGTGCTGCATCATAAAAAAGCTCAGTCCACCGAACAGTGGAGCCTATTTTTGCTCCATGTATTCATTCACGATTCGTCATGCAACTTTAATCACCGGGGTATGATTCATTTGCTTTCCCGAGAAATTAGATTATGGGAGGAAAAATAATAATAAAATCCCATAACAAGCCACATTAAATCCCTCCCTCACGGATTGCATGATCCTCCTGTTACGGGACGATGCGCGTCGAGAAGACACGAAACTCAAGAAGACCACGGCAGAGCCTCTCGTACAACCGTAATCCAGATGGGTTCCGTAAATCTTAATCCAATTTGGCCTTGCCAGCCAGCCGGGGGCTATGGTTTGCGCGGGTCCACCGTTCGACACAGCTCGGTGCCTCGAACGTTCTCAATCCCAAGCGGCTAATTTAATTGCTCTAATAATTATGCTACCGGCTAGCTTGCGAACGGCAATGGTAGAGAAGGAAAACAGTCGATCGTGAAATTAAAAAAAAAACGACTCACGCACCACGTCCGTTAGTCGAGGGAAAGGTGTGCGCAGAAATGGGAGAGATTACGACTATCTGTTGAATGACGTTGTGCAAGAACGATCGACGAAAAATGAATCATAAGAAATGGGTTACGTTCTCCATCGTAAGCAACCTTCTGGAAGAAGGAATCAGTTGCCGCTGGCCAGGTGAAGTGGAATAAATATATTCACCTGAAGCGATGCATATCATATTAACAGCTGCGATTAGACGATGATAACGGTGGTGCTACAATTCTACAACGCAGTTCGGCAGTTGCTTTATCGGTAATTTGGAACACGGGCTGCATAATGTATCGAACGTTTTGTTTCCGATCCTGGCGACAGGATCCAACCGGGGGCGCCTTTAGTGCTACCCGCTGTATGTTGCAATAAACGGTGGTGTTGTCGTTTGTCCCACCCACCTGCGGAAACATAATTAACGGACATAATTTCAAGCCCACAAGCGGCGGTCTCGCAACCAGCACTAGTGCTCGGTCTTGCTCCTGTTTCGTCCTGTAAAAATAGCATCCATAAAGGATTCGAAAAGAAAAACTGTACTCCGTTCACTATCAAACTATCGGCGTGGGATGTGAGAAATGAAAATAAATTAACAACCAACAATGCGGCCCAAACAGGAGCCATGGGTGCTCCGGTCAATCGCTATTTCAGCAGGAAATGGACAGTACAACGAAACTACTCCGTCCGTACCGTCCGTCGGTGGGTTGTGTGTGTTGAACCATAAAAAAGAAACACAATGGAGGCTACCGAGCATCGATCCTGTGGAAGGAAACGGGCACTGCACTGAAGTTGCATTCGATCTGATGTCCAACAACGGGCCACACCATGAGCAAATACATAAAAGCGGTACCGAAGGAGACGGTCGATTTTGAGCGGATACTCGGACAGGGAATGATGGAATTGGGAACGGGAACAGGACATCCGTAGTCTGGGGACTGCCAGGAGCAACCTTGTTTGCTGTTGGGGAATTAATATACTGTCGTCTGCGATGGACGTTTGCTGACACGAACGTTAATGGGATTCTTGTTTCCTAAATCCCAATAAAACGCAAGCAATAATACCTCTTTAGATGCTCTCAAATGTCCTTTTAATTACTATTGCTATCGAGGTAAGTGTTGTGAAAATAAAATGTATCGCGGAAAAATGACGCAATTGTTAACGATTGGAGATGGTTTCTGGTGCTATAAATTAGCGCATAAACGAAGCGTTAATTCACTCACTCTGCCGTATCAAAACTCCGCTTTGAACCATAAACGGGTCAAACCTTTCCGGGTCACAGTGCGAACAACCGCTCTGCTGTCCGTACGCGGCCGTCCGAACGCCGGGCCATGTCACTGTCTGGGCCGCAGTCGCTATTTGCGTGTTTTGAAAGCGAACAGGCCACCGAAGCCTGAAATGGTGACCTATGTATACTCGTTACCGGTTGGGCTTGGCTGGGTGAAACAAGGCCAATCATCATGGTCCGGAAATTGGACCGATAAATTACGGCCGTTCGTCAGGCAGCCGTAGTTTTCCGTAAGGCTCTGGCGAGATCGAGTTGCCCGCAAAGGACGCTCAATAATGAAAAGCCTGTAGTTAGGGCGGAAGGACGTTAAAAAAACTACAATTTACAATTGGAACTAGCTTTTCCTGGGTGCTATTCTTGCACCACCTACCCAGTCGTCCTTGGGTGGCGTTGTCCTTCCATCCTTCCACTGTGGTGATGGTCGCCTTTGGTCATATTAGAAAAATTGATGGAATTTTTATGTATATTTTATCGTTCCTTATTAACAAACACTTTTTTGTCTGGCATTCTTCACTGTCAGCCTTCCTTTGTATGCAGAGCCCTCGTTTGGAGACTCAAATTACCATGAGTCTGGCATTTCAAGAAGAAGAAGAAGAGAAAAAAACAGGCCAAACACAGGAATCATCGTTCACATTAGCAGAGCGACACCTTTTTCGTTTTCGTTCGATAAGAGACCAGCTAGCGTGCCGACGTTACGGCAGGGTAAAAGTAAAAATAATTGACCCTTCGCATGCACCAAGCGCCTTCGTTTGACTAATGTTAGGTGTGGCCACAGGAAGAAAACACAAAGGATCCGTTCGTGTCGGTCAAGGACGATCACGCGAACGCTCGTCACCGTGGGGAGGTTTCAAGGAACCAAAAATTACGCTTTAGCCTGGGGAAGCTTTTTTGCCGCAAAGCTCGCTTTTCTGTCATTTAGGCACACTTGAAGTGATGAATCGATGGTAAATTTCATGCATTAACATGTGTAATCAACGATATTCGTCTCTTCATTCGATTCTGACCCGCTTTATGGCCCTTATGGGTGACTGCAGTACATTAAGTCACATCATGCGGGTGGAACGAAATTCGTACAAATGCATATCGCATTAACGCAGTTGTTCATTCATTTCATTTACAGCCCGAAATTGCAGTTCGTCACGGCTATCAGGCGGAATCGCATACCCTCAAAACTGCCGACGGTTATCTGCTTACGCTTCACAGGATTCCCTGCGGCCGGATAGGATGTTCCGCGCAAGGCGGCAAAGGCACCGGTCAGCCCGTATTCCTGCAGCACGGTTTGTTATCCAGCTCGGCCGATTGGCTGCTGAGTGGTCCGGAAAAGGCGCTCGCATTCATACTGGCCGACGCTGGGTACGACGTGTGGTTGGGAAACGCACGTGGCAACACGTACTCCCGCAAGCACGTGAGCTTCAGCAGCGATGAGACGGCTTTCTGGGACTTTAGTTGGCATGAAATGGCCATGTACGACATCCCGGCCGAGATCGACTACCTTTACAGCATGCGAGGTGAGTGGGTTTTTTTAATTGAAGGATCGCGTGGATAGAGTTTTGTCCTAACACCAAACAACACACGACGTTGTCACATTTAATTCCCCAGGCCAGGAACGGAATGACACGTCGCGCAATCTGCTGTACGTTGGCCACTCGATGGGTACGACAATGATCTTTGCACTGCTTGCAAGCCGTCCGGAGTACAACGAACGATTGGAGGCTGTCTTTGCATTGGCACCGGTTGCCTTCATGGGCCACGTGAAAAGTCCCATCCGGCTTCTGGCTCCATTCTCGCACGATATCGAGGTAAGTGGGCAGGGACACAAAAACATTAACCCTTGATCGCGATCGCGCTCCATTCCGCCATTCGCAGATCCTTTGATGAATGCTGCAAGCACATGCACAGTGGCTTGCAGCGGCTAGTTGATCGTTTGTTCCAAATTTGGTTCGTTTGTGGGCAAGGAAATTATTTAGTCCTCTAACATTCGCGCATTCCGACCGCTTTTGCGGCATCGTCGCTGTTGGCAAATTGTCTTCAAGCATCCTACCGGTTTTTTTGATTTTGTTTTTTTCGTTTCGTTCCGTTTCTCCCGCATATTTCTGCGCATCGTCGAAACACGGCTTTAATCGGTCGTACCAGTAGATACCGCTAAACTATTTCGATAACCTCCGTGTTCCCAATTGGGTTGATGGTCTCGCGAATGACATACTTAAACGACTCTCGTTACGATTGCTGGTGAGTTTTTGTGTTCGTTCACGCAACCGTGTACGCAAACATTCATTATTACCTTCCTTTCTGATGTCCTTTCCGTGGGGGTTGTCCATGTCCATTCGGTCGTCCTTATCTTTTCCGCGTTTGTCTGATGGGGTGAGGGTTAGCGTCTATTGCGACGTACAGGATGCAGGCGGAAATGCTGTGCCCCTCTTACCGTGTCAGGATTCTCTCACCACCAATGAAATTCATCAATTGTAAAGCACATTGCCCTTTTAAAACTACTAGTATCTCGTCGGTTATCAACTATAATTCTTACGATTGACCCATCAGACGGATCGATGCTGATAACGTATGACCTGTTGTAAATATGTTACGGAAGCGGTTCTTTAATGCTTTTCTCATCTCTTACTCATCCGCTGGATTATTTTATTTCTACTGGTTAAATTTTAACTTCTGCTGGTGG
This sequence comes from Anopheles nili, assembly GCF_943737925.1. Lineage (NCBI taxonomy): Eukaryota > Metazoa > Arthropoda > Insecta > Diptera > Culicidae > Anopheles > Anopheles nili. The sequence goes on from NC_071291.1 coordinate 24,880,422, forward strand.
TAGCTCGTTGCTTACAAGTTTATCGTCCTCATACTTTGTACATTTTGACGGTGTCCTTTTGACCTCGCTGAAGGAGTTCAAAGATAAGCGATAGTTACTCAAGTAATACCATAATGCGTTTTGTGTGTTCTTCCTCAGATGATACTGAAATTCTTCGGTGGAAACGAGTTCATGCCTCAGAACAAAATCATTCGATACCTTGCCAAGTATGGTTGTGAGCTAACCGAGGCAGAGAAGTATATCTGCGAGAACACAGTGTTCGTCCTGTGCGGGTTTGACAAGGAGCAGTACAACGCCACCCTGATGCCGGTCATTTTCGGTCACACGCCAGCCGGTACCTCGACGAAGACGGTCGTGCACTACGCGCAGGAAATCCATAACGAGGGCAATTTTCAACTGTTCGATTACGGAGAGAGTGAAAATCAGCGACGGTACGGACGCACTACGCCACCGGGATACAACCTAGAAAACATATCGACGCCGATAGCGCTGTTTTACGCCAATAACGATTGGCTGGCGGGTCCGAAGGATGTGGCGAACTTGTTTAACCAACTGCATCGTACGTCTATCGGAATGTTTAAGATCCCGAACGATAACTTCAACCATGTGGACTTCCTTTGGGGCAATGATGCGCCAGAAGTGGTCTACAAACAGCTCCTGATGCTGATGCAGCGATACAAATAGTGATTTGGCCATTTCATGCTTTTGGTCAACGATACGAATTGTTTACGATGATCCATGTGAACGAAAAGACGACTGCATTTTCATGTTGAAAATATATACTATTAAGTTATCCAATAAATTGCTGTGTGTTATATGTACAATCACTTGAAGCCAATCTGTATAATTATTTCAAACATGAATGAGACATTGGAGTAAAAGTTTGCCAAAAAGAGAAAATATTCAGAAATAAGATTCGGTTATTTATCAAGCTTTTACTTGAAAGCATATTAAAAAATTTTGTTAAAAGCCCAGACATTGTTTTATAATCTGTGGTTAAAATTACATTATTTTTGTTTGTTTGCTATTTGTTATAAATGCTTAGCATAAGTATATGAGTTTTTAAATATTATTTCATAGGTTACCTTGTTCCTTTATAAATCTTGGCACGGCACTTGGTATGCTAAACATAACTCCATTGGTAGAAGTCAACCTGAAGGTATAAGCGTACTGCCCGGTTCATTTAGTTGTTGCAAATCATTGCTGTCAAACAGAAACACGAAAATAAGACTCATTTCATCGTGCTTACACAAAGTTTCGGGTATTTTTATAAGTGAAGCGACGTATCATCTAATTAAATGGCCAACGCAAACGTTACGAGCTATTTAGCCGAACAGAAGAAAACCACCGATAAAGAACTAGCGGCAGAATGGACGGTGCTAGAGGAATTATACAACGAGAAGTAAGTATTCATCCAAAACGAAAGTACTTAAATGCTGTTTGGCTTCACCTTTTGCGCTCCGTGTGCTGACCGCATCAAATCTTTGTCTTAGAACGGTGTAATTTATAAACTATATCATTTTTACAGACTTTGGAATGAGCTGACCATAAAATTAGACACCTTCGTCAAACATCCCGCACTACAGAACGAGGAAGCTTTGCTGGCGTTGTATCACAACTTCATCGCTTCGTTTGAGACTAAGTACGTGGTCAAGCGAGATAAATTAGATATTGTATACGACGGCTCAATGTTCTCATCTCTCATTTTAGGATTAATCCTTATGGACTTGTCGAAATTCTTACCGTCGTCATTTCGTATCTGTCTGATAAGAAGGAAGCAATTGCATTCCTGGAGAAGCTAAAGGATAAGGTGAAAATTTGTGACCAAGCGGTATGGATGTGCAAAGTACTGCAAGGCCAAATTCATCTCGAGCATCTAAATCAACTGGATGAAACGAAGAAAATTATCGAAGATCTGAAGGATATTCTCGAGGAAGCTGGTAATGTTACTCCGGTGCACGGCAAATACTATATGCTGGCGGCGAATTACTATCGGTAAGTTTTTAGTTGAAGAGTTGCATATATGCCTGCTACATTGTCTATATTGCCTCTTGTGTACAGTCTTGTTGGGCAGCATAGCGACTACTACCGATGTGGCCTTCAGTTCTTGGGCTGTTCCATCGACACCTACCCCAAGGACCAGTGGCCGCAGCAAGCCTTCTGTTTAGGACTGGCTGCGCTACTAGGCGAGGGCATCTACAACATTGGAGAACTGGTAAGAGGCTTTCGCGCGGAGTCCTTCTCCACAAATCGTGACATTGTATTCCTTCCATACAGCTAGCGCATCCAATCCTGGAATCGCTTAATGGCTCTGACAACGAATGGTTAGTGGACCTGTTGCGTGCGTTCAACTCGGGCGATATCGTGAAATTCGAACAGATGAAACCGAAATGGAGCTCGATCGCCGATCTGGCAGCTCAGGAGGTGAAATTGCGCCAGAAGATTTCGCTCCTCTGCCTCATGGAGATGACTTTCAAGCGACCCGCCAACAAGCGTACCATCACGTTCGATGAAATCGCGAAGGAAGCTAAGCTGCCGGTGAAAGAGGTTGAAATATTGATCATGAAGGCGCTGGCACAGGGACTGGTGAAGGGCGCAATTGACGAGGTGGCCGGAGTCGTAAACATGACATGGGTACAACCGCGTGTGCTCGATCGCAAACAGGTCGCCGGCATGGCCACCACGCTGGACACCTGGATGGCCTCTATCACATCCATGGAGCAGCTTATCGAAAGCCGAGCGAGTGAAATTCTCACCAACTGAACCGCTGGAATGAATCAGTGTGTGCGATTGATGTCGCGTTTAATTTGTCCACAATGAGGAATACAATTAAATAAATCAATAAGACTCTTTATTTCATTAAAACATAAAACAATGTAGTCAACTGTGGAATTTATCGTGCCTAACACTATCCAATAGAGCTAGCACGTAGTGCTGCATTAAGGCGCGATTTGGTTCTGAAGCATACTAAAAGCGGGAACATCGTAAGCGTTAAAAAGGAATCCTCAATGGTTGGGTTTTTGCTAAACTAAATGTGGAGGCACCGGAGCTTGGTATCGGGAACGCGAGAGGTATATTCAAAGGTGACGTGTCGACGCACTTCCTCGTGCGTATCGCGCCGGATGCGGTGTGGCGTGACGTTTCCGATCAGTAGCAGCTCGAGGCTCATATTCGCTTCCGCCACGAACCGACGCACGAGCCCCTCGAGCTCGAACAAATGCTCATCGCACGCTCCGGGTAGCTCGTCCCGCATAAACATGGCCAGCCGGACAAGATACTCAACGTTGTGTCCGCTCGGTCCGCGGCAATCGACGATCTGCCGGGCGGTCACAAGCACAGGCTCTTCGCCGATCCAGTACTCGTTCTTCGGTGTGGCGATGTACACCAGCGCCGGAAATGCTTCACCACTAATGCCGGACTGCTCACTGGCGATGCGAGGATAGAATTTGATGTACTCCGTTATGTAGCCACCGAGAGTGCATTCACGTTGCTGGAGGTAGTCCAACGCGTGTCGTCCGGTCACTCTAAATGCACAGCCCCATGTAATACTCTGTAACGAAACAATTTTGAAAGCATGAGAACACGCGCGATCTAATTCTGTCTTCCGCATTGTGCTGCGTTTTCTCTGTTGTTGCGCTCTCTCTGCACTGTTGTAAGGTTCTCTTTTACCAATCGCTAGAACACAAACAATTGACAGTTCGTATATATACCGTTGTACAAACCCTAGCAATTTTATGGAGTGTCGGTGGTTCTTCCTAGCTCAACTCTCGTGGTTACATACGAGTTAACGCGATAACTCTCGCATGCTTCTTTCGGAAGCATACCATGGGAAAAGTCCCCGGGCCTCAGACAGAAAGTGTCAGGACGTAACTCGTCTCTCTTGCCACGCAGTCAGAAGTTGAAGTTCTCTTCGGCTTAGACAGGGTGCAAAATTGCCAACCATATCTATAGTAATGTTGAGTGAGTAATATACAGGACGCGTCGAGAGAGAAATCTCTCTTCGAGTCCTACTCACACACAATGGGGCTTACTTAGAAAGAACTGCTCTCTTCTCCTTTTTTATATGCACCATTTAGCAGCTTTTTTAAATTTTCAACAATATCACATCCATTATTTTTTTATCAATTGTAATATTTACCAGATTTAGTTTGATTTTCAAATTCATCATTAATTAGGAAAACGTGTTAAATTATCACCCTGTGATCAGCGAGATTCGAACCCGCGTCACACTTCCGATCGAAGTCCATGTTTGATGCTGCATCTGTACACAGTTGCATACATGCATCTGTTGCATACTTGTTAAAGCATTCTGTTATGCTTAACAATATTTTATCTTTTACCCAAATGTAAATCACGCTTTGCGAGACATTTTTGCCTTATTTTTCTTAACAAAAATAAATTTTCAAGGGAGGCAATTTCAAACACGTATTTGGTGTCAGCACGTTCTCTTCTGTCCTTTCGAGTATCACCGTATCTCACACTCGACGGTGTTCGGTAATTCAATCACATTCACATTTAACACCTGGCACTAGCATCTACTATTGTGTTTTCTCTTCATCACCAGCGTACAACGTATGGTTGAACAGCAGACACCATTCAAACTTACCTCTTTGTCCTCGATTAGTGTGGCCACGCGACCCGGCTGCATAAACGCGGAACGGCAAAGCATGTGAAAGAAAAAAAGAACGTACAAAATGCGTTAGACTGGACTCAATTTGCTCACCGATGCGGCAATATGCGTGCAGGCATTCCTGCAGCTTCCGTTAGATAAAAGAGGTGAAACAATGCACGAAGGGTTTCGAATCATATTCACCCGACATACAAGAATCGTGAATCACGTTGTTGTGTTGGATGAGCTCACTCCATCGCCACGCTACGTAAGGATTGAGATTTTCTTTATATTTTGCCTTTTATTCTTAACATTCCCATGCAATGCGTCTATACGCTCCACTGGTTTGAGACAAGGAATATAAGTCCTTCCTGAATCCAGCACACAATCAGTAGAAGAATGTTTCTTGTTTCTGAAACTTCTATCCATTACTTTTTTTATGTTCTTACGTCGGGATGTGCGCGGACGCACTTCCCGGCTACCAAAAATTGCGCACACGAGTTATCCACATGAGGGATAATCGCAGGGATCAACCCAGCCCAGAGTGCAATGGCCAGGCCTCATCCTGGGGGAACCGCCTTGGTGATCACGGTAACCCCTGTGCCAGGTAAGTATGCTTTCTGCCGGTCGGAAGCATCCACCCTATCGGCCGAGCGCAGGGTGCACTAGCGATGCATACCAGCTCCTGGCAGGTCCTTTTCTGTCAAAAGGATTGCAGGGAGAAAACAAAAATCAAACGTCATGGAAAATTTTGCATTACCTCGCATTGTTGCAATCTACGCTCGTAACGCTGCGACGAACCACAAATAGCTTATCAGCTGGATTTTAAACGTTGCTGATAAACAACAGCACACTATGGGTGATGCGATCGGTTATGTCACGCCAATTGGAAAAGTGCCATTTTAAACAGATCCGATAAGATCGCTTTGAATGGGTGCCCGCGAAAAAAAGGTCCCCGTGAAATCATTTCCACTCCCAGCACGTGTTGATTTCATTTTATTGGCACATCTTCCGCGAGCAGCGAAAAAGAACACTTAAATACATCTCTCCCATTGCCCGACCGTACAGACGGACACACGATCCCGCCAATAGACACAGGTGTTTGTTATTATTTATGTTTTCGCCTACTCAATTCACCGTCGTCGAGGCAGGCTGTGACGATAGTTAAAACACCAGTAGGAATTTTAAGTTTGTCTGCTAAACTGCGCGCTCTCTCTCTCTCTCTCTATCAGACACTCACACAGTAGCCATCCCGTTCTAACGTGTCAACTGTTTGCGCCTACTGTTTACAAAACATACTCCCATCCCCCATGCAAGGGAAGCGGTCGCACCTTGTGTCCTGTGCGCCCACTTATGTCGTGGTTTTTTTTAATCCGTTTTTTTAATGTGACGAGCGCGTGTGGCAAAGTAACACACACAAAGTCACACAACCACCCGATTTAGTTGGAGGCGGGGACCGCGGCATATCGCGCGAAACGTAACCAACGAGCCGGAATCGATGCGCGAATGCCGCAGCCGTAGCCATTTTCGCGATCATCAATTCACGAACCGCACTGTCTAGAAAGGCGATCAAAAATAGACTGCCCGTGGCCGGTTGTGACAAAGTAATGTGGCCACGATCGCGAACAAATGGTGGCGCGTGTGGGGGCGTCGTGCTGGGGAATGTTAGAATTTTAAATCGGCCTAACAGAGGCGGGTCTTTTTTCTCTCTCTCTCTCTCTCTCTCTCTCTCTCTCTCGTCACAGGGACTAGAGCGTCACCAGGACGTTGCTAAGGGCAGCGTAAATTCAAGGGCTAGGTTTCGGTCGATCGAGAGCTAGCAACTCTTATGGCCGGCCGGCCGGTTCGCCATGACGTGACACGGGTGTAAAGTGATTGATACCGATGAGGCCGGAACTTACCTTCTCCTTCGTCCCACGGTGTGTAACGTTGCCCTGCCAGAACCGGCGGGCGTAACCGCGTATGTACCCGGTGATGCAGTCCGAATAGTCGAAGCCCGGATACCAACACAAGGACCCGTATCCGAAGACCCACACGGCCGCTTCCGGCGCAGCTTCCCGGGCTTCCATCGTCAGTTCAAGGATTCACCGATATCACTGTGTAGCCGTGTTTCCTTTCCTTGTGTCTTTCTGCTGGTGTTCTTCGCCTCCTGTGGTTGAGCTAACGGTGCTGAGGGCTGTTTGTTTGTAAACACGATCGACGACGGAGGCACGAGAACTACCGCGTGAAGCTTTTTTTTTTTAAGTGTGCAGATTTTCTTCACACCACACACGTTTTCCTGTTGTTGTTGTTTTTTTCTCTTCCTTTCTCTCTCTCTATCTCTCTCTCTCTGCGTGATATACGCGATCAATCTGTTGACTAGCAGCAGCACACGGCGTGCGCGTGATTGCGATGCACTTGTACGCGAAATGCGCAGGAAATAGAAAAAAAATTCGACTCCTAACCGTTTTTGTCAGTTCCTGGGTGACGGACCCGTTTTGGGGGAGGAAGGAAGGGTAACGCAAAGCCAATCAATGCCAATTCGAAACCAACTGCGCCCGGGTAAACAAAGTCAACTCATTTCGGTACGTTCGGGGCAGTAAAAGTAGCACTCAAAATCCTGTCCACATTTCTAGCCCTGCTATCTTCTTACGGCCGCCCTCGTTATCACTTGCACACGGTTTTCACACGCACGTCGCACGTTTATACGGCCGTAGTTTTTCCAACCACCGATGGCACCCGGTTGGTAGCGCCTTTGTGACTTACTAACGCACGTACGCACGCACGCAATCGCCTGCCGGCTAGAGGATGAGGTTTGCCAAGCGAAACGGGAAGTGACGCCGCCGATGATCGAAGTGAGGTAGTCGTCGGTGTTGATCCGGTTCCAGCGCCACCGGATGTCGCGTTCCGTGCGCTAGTACGGCTGTGGCCGCCGTTGGTCGCTCTGTTGCCACTACTGCCCGAACCACTGGCTCGGATGTGCCTCGGAAGCTGATGGATATAGGTGCCGCTCTAGTCGCTGCTGACAGTCTGCCTGGTCTCCTAGCGGAGGACTTCATACTCTGTGGGGGTAGAACGAGAGCGAGAGAGAGAGAGAGCGAGTGAGAAGATCATTAGGTGGAGCAGATCGCGCGCGCATACCAAAGCCCGCGATGACACACACTACTGCTGGCCGGGCGCCACGGCGCAGAAGGAACTTGAAGGCGAAGGGATGTTCCACGCGAACGCGAAGGGTGGTGCGTGCGAAGGAGGTGGCTCCCCAGTGAGACAAAGCGCCGTATCAGGTCGGTTGGAGCATGATGCGTACACGTGCCTACACTGGTGTGCGTTAGCGCACGGACCCACGGACACACGAGCGCACGAAATCAGTTACCGTGGGCGCATGTGCGCGAACGGGTATCGATTGCGCGCCCCCAGTTGTATGCGTGCGAAAAGCAGATTCACACGTCGCAAACAGAGGCGAGCGCATGCCAAAAAGAACCAACAAAAAAAAAGCGTGTGCCGATAGGTTAACTACGAGACAAACCGAAATTGTGTCGGCGAAGGTCAGTGTGTGCGCGCCCGCTTTGGCTACGAACCAGCTGCATTTAATTTCGTTTTTGTCGATGCTTCACCGACAGATTGCGAGATCCGATCGAACGTAGCCGTAATCGTACCATTTGACCCGCTTAACTCACACCGCGATACGCACGGGCAAAAGGATCCTTGCTCTCCCGTGCACCGAAGATCGAGATTCGCACCGCAAGGATCTCGCATGTGTCGGCCGCTCGCATGGCTTTACATGCAAAACCGCGCCATGTCGTCGAATGAACGCTCAACAACCATCGAGTGAACACCCTTTGGCGAATGAACTTGCTTGTGGAGGGGTTGAGTACGTTCATTCGAGCGCGCGTTCACTCGCTTGATTGGCGACGTGGATGACCTTCGCTAATACTGCATTTTTCCGCGTCTGGTTCGATGTTTTGCTCGCGTTTGATGCAAAACCAAAACAAAAAAGGGAGTCTTCACGGCTTCGCGATAATGCCCACACGTGCTGCGTACACTGAGACTGAACGGCAACCGTATGGGAGGCAAACATACGGCCCTGAACTTGAGGACAGGCGGTGCGCGCAACCGGGACGTATGTGGTTCTCGGCTTTTGCGAAAGGAAATCCGTGCTGGTCCGCGACCTCTCTCGACTTACCCTGTACCGATGTCCGGAACGAACGCCGCTCTGCGCCTTCTGCATTGTTGTTGCCATGCCGCAAGAAAAACTTTTACACCATTAACACGAGAAACAACCGCTACAAACACTGGCGCACAGAGACATGGTTGGGAACGGGGTCGTGCAAATTTTTCTATAGTACGAAGGAAAAAGCGCAAATCCGATGGAGCGATGGGTTTGCAAATCTCACGGCACCAGTACTCTGTTGCTGTGGAAAAATCGCACTACGGAACGAGGAAAACTTAATGTCAGGAAAGACCTTGGTGGAAAGTTTTTCTCGCGGCGGTCAACGACGTTTTGCGATGCGAAGCGGGGACGATCTACTCGGTCGCGTTGTATACCGTTTTCTACAGCGACCTGTACCTTTGAAGGTGGCGGGCCCCAACGCATCGGCCGAATGCGCAGCGCAAAGAATCAAGCACGGGTGACACACCGTACGATGTGCTGCGCGGTCTAGTTCAGATTTAATTGCCCAACGTTTCGAATGACTGAAAGACATTGGAAAACCGACTAAAACTCAACTCTCAAGCGTGTTATGCCAAGAAAAGGCATCAATGTTTGCAATTCATTGCTTTTTGACGACCGTAAAGTTTAATTGTACTAAACCTTTCATTGCTTTATTTCCGTTCCACTTGTTGCCGTTGCTTACGGCAGTGTGGAGTTCACGCTTTACCGAACACGTTGTCTGGCAGACATGGAGGGGAAACGAGTTCATTCTTCGGACGATGCTGTTTTCCCCTCAACCAGCTGATGCAATAACGTCATCGCTTTCCTCACGCACGTCACGCTGGCATATGCTTGTAGCCGAGCCAAGATTTAAGGCCAACGAGAAGACGAAACCAAAAGCGAATGCAAAAGATTAAGGGTGCCTGCATTCTACGCCATTGTGCGTCTTCACCATCGTTTACCCGTGTCGGTTATCCTGTTTCCCTTGCTGTCAAGAGCCACACCGCACGAAGGATCAAGGCAGGCGCTGCGAAGGACGATGGGATGCAAAAAGCAAAACAAGTTGGGAAAACTCGTTAAACATCGCTAGCGCACCCTGCGCTCGGCCGATAGCGTGGATGCTTCCGACCGGCAGAAAGCATACTTACCTGGCACAGGGGTTACCGTGATCACCAAGGCGGTTCCCCCAGGATGAGGCCTGGCCATTGCACTCTGGGCTGGGTTGATCCCTGCGATTATCCCTCATGTGGATAACTCGTGTGCGCAATTTTTGGTAGCCGGGAAGTGCGTCCGCGCACATCCCGACATAATTTATCTACAAAATATCTATGATAAGAACAAACGCTTAACCAGCAAATTAGAAAAGATGTAATGTAAACTTCATAATTTCTAGTGTTGGTATATTTAATTACAAAACCATACCCAAAGAAACACGTATGTTTGTTTTATTCTATAGGTATGCTCCGTTTACTCGTCCTAGCAATCGATTACTTAGATTTCCAATGCAACATTAACATTGTAGCTAAAAGCGCCTAAAAGTAGTTTTCTCATCCTTCGTTTTCCCAAGCTTTTCCCCAGACGGTTGCAGAGCGAGAAAACTCACTGTCTTACGTTTTCCCGAAAGGCGGGGCCAATCAGAATAGCCATTTAAATTTATTTACGCATGGCTTTCCTTCGTCCAATATTTGTTTGTAAGCAATCGATTGTAAGAATGCGTCGCATCCTTTCGCTACACATTGCTAGTTACAGTAATGTTAAGCAATTGTAAAGAGGCTCTTCACACTCATTTTAAGCCATAAACACACACACGCATTTCTACCAAGTGTTACATTTGGTATCCGCCACAACAGCGAAAGGATTTTTTTTCTCGTCGCAAGAACACATCCTCGACATGGCCTACTCCTCATAAATTGGTCCACTTCACTTTTCGTCGTTCGACGATGGCAATTCGATGTAAGTGGGCTGCCGCGTTACATGTACAAGGATCGTGCATAAGCATCAGACGCATGGTGTAAAGGACTTCCGGCCATTACTCTAAGCGCACTGTTAAACAAAATACCTCCCAAAACTGTCACCAGCTGTTGTCCCGCTTCGTCCCACGGGCACCACCATCCATTACGATCGTTTGCGCCCGGGTTCGGGGCGAGAAAATTCGACCGTTTCAGTCGTTTTTCCGGCACACGGCCTACCGAGGTCCCGCTCGCGCACGCCGATCGCTGTGCGCATGGCGCGTTTCGAGCGCCACACCGCGTTTGGGCGCGTTCTGTAGCTGTCGCGCTTTTCCGGCGCACATGGCGATCAGTACGATCGTGCTTTTCCCCGGCGAAGGTATCTGCCCCCTCGCGCGTGTACGTGCCCGTCGGCCGGTTGTGCCATCGATTGTTCGCGCGCCCGCTACCCGTTCGTTTAGGTTCACAAGGGAAAATTCTACGTTCGTGCATCGACTCGACTCTCCGGTGTGGTAGTGGTGCTTTGCGGGCGAGCTGGTGCCTTTAAGCTCACCGCAAATCAGTGCAAATTGCAGCGACATCGTTCGGTCGGTGCGTGTGATGACAAAGTTTAACCGTAACGTGTGCCGAAAGCCGGCGGTCAAAACTGAGCTCACGGGAGGGTTCAAGCAGGGCTACGAGGTGGATCACCGATCGTTCGGTGGGCTAATGCCTGCCGGTACCGGTGCTGCGATGGCGGCAATGCACGTCAAACCACACGTCGGTACGCCGGGTAACTGTGGCAACGGTGCGGTGCATGGTGGGATACAGTCGGTGCAAAAAAATCATCACCCCGTGCGCGGTGTCGAGGGTAATGGCTCCATTTCGGGCTGCAATTCTAGTGGTGGTGGTGGTGGTGGTTTGGGAGGGCATACTGGTGGTGGTGGTGGTGTAGGGGGTAGTGGTTATGGCAGTAATTTCATGCCTGGGCTTAGCGCGGAGCAGAAGCTGAAACTCAACATCCAGCAACTTCACATCCGACAGAAACAGCTGCAGCTGACCGATTACGATGACAACAGTCTCAGCTCGGAAGAGCATGTCCTGGCACCGGCATCCGGTTGTATGGCCAGCCCGAACCGACCCTGTTTGACGTGGGCTTGTAAGGCGTGCAAAAAGAAAAGCGTTGCGGTCGACCGCCGGAAAGCAGCAACCCTGCGCGAGCGACGTCGGTTGCGGAAGGTTAGTTTCATTGGTGTAATGGAAAAGCTCGGAAATTCTGGAGAGTAGATTTTCCATAGATGTAGCCATACCAGAGGTGTGAAGCATATTTTTATCACAGCTATTCATACTTCGAATTCTATGAATACGTTCATGCATGATTTCATATCATAAAAAATATTCAAAATCAGGATATCGAGGTAGTTTTCAAATGCTTGTTTTGTTCTAAAATGTTTTAATTCTATTTGTTCTAAAGTGTCTTCTGATCTATTACATGAATTGTGACTTTAAAGCAACCTTTTTAATATACAGTAATGAATGATTATTTTCGTTTTTGAATCTGCCCCTTTATTGTTGTGCTCTTTTGGTTTATTTGTTCATAAATGTTTTATGCTCATAATTCAATAGGTCGTATTATTTTCTTGGGCGCAACAGTGTTTGCCGAATTTTATATTCAAACAATACTTAGTCGAGTATGCCCATGCTGAAAGCAAGAAAATACGCTCGTTACTTGAAAATATGATCGGTTCATGTACCATCAACGTTAGGTTCATGTACATATTTGTAGATATAATAACTTGCTTTGCTGTAAAGTAACTTAATTGAGTTTAAAGTGAAATTTGAAGCTGTCATAGTTTAAAGAAAACAATAGACCTCAAAAACATTCATAATTCTCTTCGATTTCCTCGACCAATTAATAAGAACACATGTATGTGGAGCACAAATGCCTGTAAAAGTTCTTCAAATAGTCACGAAAAATAGCAGCGACTTTTGTCCTGATAGCATTGTTTGTGAGAACCGAAAGTCTTATCCCCCACACAATCTCGCCCGTTGTAGGTGAACGAAGCATTCGAGGTGTTGAAGCGGCGCACCAGTACGAACCCAAACCAAAGGCTCCCGAAGGTAGAGATCCTGCGGAATGCCATCGAGTACATCGACAGCCTGCAGGCGCTGCTGGACGTAAGTGTCACCACCACGGTCCCTGTGTCCCCAACATGGTTCCCCCTCAACTAACCCGACATCTTTCACCCTCCGGCAGGAAACACCCCCGATGCATCCGAACTCGGACATCATAACCAACGGGAGCGGTTCGGTTCTTTCAACACCCCAAGATTACATGGTGAGTTCGCTCGTTCGTTACCCATCCACCGCGGACTAATTAACGGCTATAAAACCCGCCTGTCGCGTATCACTTCACAACCGAGGTGCGGCACTGCCAGAGTCCCATTTCCATCAGCTAGCGCCTTGTTCGCTAGCGGCGGCTTCGCACTTGTTGCGCCTTCGCTGCGCCTTCCCGCAAGTCCTTTTGCGGGGACAGAAATTTATCGTGATTTAATTGTTTGTTGATAAACATACCGATTGCCATATGGGCGTCTCCTCGGGTGGCCGTATCCTGTCATGAGAACCACCTTCACGTGGCCACGGGACGAAAAACGTCGTCTGCTGTGAAAGCGACGTGGAAGTGAACCACGGTGTGATGTGGCTGCGTGTTATGAATTTGCCATTTTGTGCAACGAGCAGGATCGAGGGTCCGGGGTCCGGTCGTAAGTGAACCGGCGAAAGATTTATGACCTCCCACCGAATGGACTACCGATTTCATTAATCGTTTCTCGGGGGATGCTGTGGTGCGCCTGGTGGTGTACCGCGTGCGAACGAAGCGTACTTTGTATTTGCCAGCGGTGTTTTCTGGGCTTCTCCGTAAAACAAAACAGCCTCACAGCGTGTGTGTGTGTGTGTGTGTGTGTTTGTCTCCGGTCGCCAAAGGGCATAGAAGCGAGATTGGATTGCTCGTTTGCCTCACCATGTGCTGGAAGATTAATGTGTCGTGAGCGGGTGACGTGAACCATCCGGTAGGAAGCGCGAAATTCCTTCCATTTTTGCGATCTGCCACCGCACGGAGGTGTCACGGGCATGCAGATCGTGACACCAACGCCTGGCACCGCGCGGCAAAAACCAGCGTTGAAAACATAATTAGCTCCATTTTCAGCGACACAAACGCCCGACCGTAAAGGCGCGAATTCGCTTTTCCGGTGGACCTCCCGAGAGCGCATGTGAACTGTGAATCCGCCTTAATACGGGTGGCGATCGTCCGGGTCGGAAAATGGCCACCCGGACTGGGACTGGGTGATCGCGACCGGCGGCGATCAGGTCCGGGGTGAAAAATGTCCTATCATTTATTTCCCCCGCGAGTCATAATATGTCAAACTGTCACGAGAAATGTCAGAACCGGTAGCAGTACAATTAGCCCCGAGTGCCCTGAAGAAGATATTATTATCGGGCTCCGGTGAACGTGTCGTTCGTCCACGCGTGGAAAGCGCCCTAAAAAACAGGGCCCACGTTGTCGAGCCTGCCCGGTATCGCACGCTGCCGGGTTCGATGCGTTCGCTACACTGTGTCACTGTCAGTCGAGTGTCGCTGTCTGCCCACACTCTAGACTCGGTTCTTCCACCAACCGGGGGCCTCGGGAAATCGAAACTCACCCTGGTAGGGTGTCTTCGGAAAACAAACCGCACACGTCGCCGTCATCACCGTGACATGATCATCTTCGTCCGTTCGGTTTCGTCGCCACGCTCGACAGCTGGATGGTGCCTTGACTCGCGGATGACTCGCTTGTGCGATCCGAAGGAAGCGATCGATCACAATTAAAAGGCAATATCGTGCACCGATCGAAAGAACATCATTCACCGGTTCCGGTCGTGTCGGCTCGCGATCGACCCTTTTGCTGGCAAAAAGCGCCCAAAAGGATCACATCTTCGCACAAGCTTAACCCACGAGACTCGACCCATGCCGCGAGCGCTTGGTTTGGGTTAATTTTGGAATACCCAACCGCGCACGGCCGCACCGGTGGAATGGCGCTGTGGTGCAGCTTTTCCGCCAGTACATCGGTTTTAATGAGATTTAATTGCATGTTTCGATAAATTTGTCTTCACCGCGGCTCGTGTGCGATGCGTACGCGCCGTTCCAGCCACGCTGCCCGTTCTCAGATTCACGCGATCCGGATCGAAGAACCGCCGGGACGGATGGCACGGACCGAGACGGACGATGGCAAACACGCGTACCGACCGATGCTCTCAACGTGGCGCATCTGTTTTTCCCTCGGGCGGTTTCCTCTCGTTGGTCTCTCGCTTTCGTGTTTCATTTCATTTCAGTTTTTTTTTTCGTTTTTCATTTATTACATCGCCCCGTTTAGCGTTCGACGCAGCAGACTGACTGGTCGTAAAGTTACGGGATGATGAAAAATGTCACATACGCAAAATAAGGGGGAAAATGAAGGGAAAATGCAGAAGGGAATGCGCTTAATCTCCTCCTTCTCGTGAGCCACGATCGCCCCGGTGCCCGTGTGATCGAGGTTGGCTTTATTTTTACACGTTCGCGGCGGTGGCTTGTCCGTTCGGCTGCCTGTTTTGCGGTATGAATTACGGTGCGTGCGTAATCTAACAGACGGCATCGTTTGTCGCAGATTTCCCCGAACGGCACTGGGGAGAAAATCTGCATCCGTTTCCAGCTGACTCGGGAGACTGGCTCGCCTCATGTGAGCCGACGGCATGTGCCAAAGGGTGCTGCTCACAAGGTGTTTCGGGTGATATAAAACACGACCTGTGTTAAGGGTGGCTCGGTACGACAAAAACACACACAAAAATGAAACGTTCTACACGCTTACCGCAACCCATGGTGCTGTTAAACACACTGCAAGCACGTCGGACACGGGAGTACAGAGAGTTTTCGATTTATTTTATGTTTTTTTTTTCGCGATTATTACTCGACGCGTGTGTTTTTGAGTTTTCTCTCTCTCTCTCTCTCTCTCTCTCTGAGACAACCACAAAACATGAGCAATTTCCTGTGGTCGGCAAATCGCCTGGCAGGAATCGATTTCGCAACACAACCGAGCAGCGAAACAGACCGCATGGCGTGTACCTATTTCTCCCTATGATTGCCTTTGAAGTTAATGTCCTCCATTTATTAGTGCTGAAGCGCTAATTACAGGCACGCCCACGTTCCCGTGCATTCTTGCACTTCACACCGCGATCGTTTTCGGTCGCTGGGCGCTATTAATTCTTGTTCGTCGTCCTGAGCAACAACAAAAAAAACCCCCGTCACGGCGGCCGTGAAATGATGAAAATCGGCTATCGTAATTCTTCCCGCCCGGCCTGTCACCGGTGGAATGTGAATCTGCGCATTCCCGGGGCACAATTTCCCAACCCAACCCAACCCCCCCGGGCCCTTGGCGTGCACTTTCGTCGCTCGATCGCGTTTCGACGGATGGATCCGCATGTTGACATTCCTGCCAAGGTCAGCCCCTTTTCCACGATCGCAGGATTGCGTGCGTGCGTGCGTGCGTTCGTGCGTATGCATGTGGTGTCTATTACTTTCTTTCCTTTCCCTCCCTCCCCCCTCCCTCCCCCCTCTCGTTGTTCCTTCCACAAGCCTTTCCGGTTGATGTTTTCCCCCCCATTGGAGGTCGAGTTTCGAGTGGCTGCGATCGGTTTGAAATGTGGTCAAACGTTTGTTACAACTGTCACTCGGGCGAGCGGGCTGAAAGCGTGATCATGCCGGGCATGCTGCCATACCGCGTGCGTGTGTGTGTGTGTGTGTGTGCATTGGTTCTCGCCAAAAGAATCAAAGAAATGATGTCGCTTTGAATTCGGTTTTCGAGGATCCGTTGCATGTTGTTGTTGTTTCCCAACGACATTCCTCCATCACGCGTCCATTCACTATGCGCTCTTTCGCCAACCCAGGCCGGTGCCGTTTATTCCAATTTTCGTCACCTGCCAGCATGCCAACGGTCTCAACACACCCTGATCACCGATCCGCGCGGTTAGTCATCACATTCGGAAACAAATCGCCCTCGATCCGGCTCAGTCTCAGGGCGATCGTTCGAACGCGCCAAAACAATTCTATCACAAACCGGTGGGGATTCACGCTTTTCGCTCTTTCATTATCATTTGTCACGGTGGCGGTGGTTCTGTGTTATAAACCGGTTGTTTGGCTTTTCCATGATGAGTCAAATTAATCTACCACCGGCGGCGAACGGCTGCTAAGCGTTGGTTTAAGCCGATCAGAACGCGAGCCCTCGTTGCGAGTGATTTTTTTTTCGCACGCAAATAATGACCCACGATAACTGTCGGCAGTTTCCATTTTTCCGCCCATCGCGTTACGCCGGCGATCATCGGGCAACCTTGCGCACGAAATTATTCACCCTTCACATTTATCTAGTCGATGCGCGATTATGCTCCCGTTTGTTTTCAGTCCGCGCGGGCAATTGTGTTGATCCGCCGGTAATCCCCGGCAATTACTATGGGTCTTTATATTTAGCCCAGGAATGATAGTAATTTCTCATTTGTGCCCGACCGGCGGAAGAGCGCGACGGAAGACGCGATTTCAAACCGTCGGCCGAACCCAAACCCAAAACCAATGCGCGCCATCGCTTACCTCAGCTGGGATTAATTAAAACTCCACCCAAAACGGGGCCCCATAATGCCGCGGACACAACTGCCGGGCTAATGAGTATGTGCTAATTGTGCACACCACACGCGTACCCGGGTTGGGTTTGTCTGGTTCTTCTCTGCTCAACGATTTCTCGTGACGACTTCTCCGCACGTACGTACGCATAAACGCACCACAAACCCTTTCGAAGCGAGCACGTCGGGTGATGACGACACCAGGATAAGGAGGATGTGTGCCAAAGTTCATTAACGTTAAGCCCCGATTCGGGTCCGTGGCAAGCGAGCCCACACCCACCCGGCAAGGATCACACACCGGGCGGTTTGCTGAATGGGCACGGTTTCTCTTCATCCTTTCTTTTTTATCACGCGCATGAAGCGCGCTGCGCCAGTCACGATGGATTCGCGCGGTTCTGGTGGTTGGATTCGCACTGCGCAGCTTTGATTAATTAGTAAATTAGCCCCGCACTAAGTGCAATTAATTAGCTCCCCCTGGGCCGGTTCGGTACCGGTACAGGATGCGAGCGATATCAAACGAAAATCCTCACACTTTGGGGGAAAACAGCGGCCTCGGTGCCTCTTATCTGACAGCTCGGTGACACGACAGCTCGCCGGAACACGCCCGCCGAACTGGAACCGCGAGGGATGCAACCCTCCGGAGTTGTTGGCAGACGTTTTGAGTCGCAACGGTTTTCATCACACACGGTGTCCCTGGATTTGCCACGAAACACACGGCAGCTGGTCATCCACAAAACCGCCCCCGATTGGCTTCGTGAGCTGCTGGCTGGCTTCGTTCGTTGGTTCTTGTGGGGTGGAATTTCAATTAAGATGTTTGCCACCGCGCAATTGCTACACCATTTTGGACGAGTGTATTTGTCGCTGCCGTGGGGGACGTTGGAATGCCCGGCACCTAGATTGATCCCATGGGACTAGCCCTGACTGGCACTGGCCAGTGTACGCCCGATCAAGCGCACCAAGCGGAACATGTAAATTGGGCGCTCTGGCATTTCAGGTATCGTCGTTTTCCTAAACGGTTAATTGCAAGAGTATTGCAATGTTAATGATTTCGTTATGGCGTGCCTTGTGATCGCTTGGAGAACAAGAAAAAAAAACGACTGCTGGTGGGAATTGAATACGGAACGGAAGCGTGTGCAAAGGAATAGTACCTTTGGATCGCGATCGGCCTCTGCAAGAGATAAAATGCTATGGTGATGATCTGCAGTAGGCTGTGGCTCTTTTTGAACGTCACAATTCGAGCCGTACATCAAATGACACCATTTTATTCGACGATTTTAGTTTGGACACGATACTAAACTTTGCCCACAGTTGTGACTGCACGTCATTCCCCTTCGAGCGCTGATTGTGCAATGCGTTTTCCCGAGTGGATTGGTCCTAATGGCGGCGAGTTCCATCACGCACAGGCTTACGGTTTCTCAGTTTCCGAAATATGACAGATTAATTTCGTCCAGATTTACGATCGCAACGTGTCACCGCGTGGAAGGGCGGTTTGGGAATGGCCATTAAACGAACGGCCATAAAAGAGAACTGAGAGGCGGAAAATGAAAAATTAAGGAAAACCACACACACACACACGCGAAAGAAACCCACTTGATACGTCCGATTACGTGCCCCCGTAATGGACGCCACAAGCTCGCAAACAAGAAGTTCCCGGTGATGGGAAGCCCACCCCGTCGGCCCACGAGCGGTCGGAAAGCCAGAGTGCATGATTAACAAATTATGATCTAATTAAGTGGGATTAATCACTCATTTAGCGCGTGGGTAAGGTTTTCCTTTGATCTTGCAGCGATCACGCAAGGCGCGCAGGATAATGCGCGGCTGGGATGAATCTCGCAGGATCCCGCGCGATCGTCATAAAGTGCACCGAGAAAAAAAAAGAAGGTGCCGTGTGTATTGACCCCAAGCCTGGATGAGTCATTGTTTTTGATCCACCCGAAACGGGAACTTGGCGCGCCGGCGGCAAGTTTATGGGCATCACAATCGCGCGTTTCCTAATGCCGTTTGTGCGGGAATGTTTTTTTTTTTGCTTTCCTCACTTTTACGCGATCCTGACGGTCGCCCGGAATAGGTTAGGGGACGGGCTACCGGCTACTTTACGACCGCTTGTGTCAGCTTCGGCAAAAAACAAGAGCGGCAAATAATATTCGGCGTAATAAATTTCACTTCACACCACGCGCCTCCATCGTGTCCCAAAAAAAAAGAAACCCCCGCTGGTCGGTGATGGAAGCGCATCAGTTTCGGTGACCACAGGCAGCTCGCTTTCCGTCCGGTTGGTTCTGGAAAATTATTTTTTTCTTCCAAAAAAAACAAAAACACAAAAACACTCAAAAGGTGAAAAAAAGAACACTCTCCCCCATTCTAATGTCCACGTGATTGCTACGCAAACACGCCCCAAAGCAACAAATAGTTACGCCGGCGCCCTATGCCGGTGTTACTGGCGCGTGATATCGTGCCTCATGTCGGTGCCGAAGCAAAACAATGCAGTAATCTCGCGCAGTCGCTGCGTCCCTTCATCGCCCGGGCCCTTTCGCCGAGGGATGACATTTTTCAATACCACGGCACGCACGGTGCGGCCTGCGATCCCTCGATCCGAGGGGTAAATAAAGTATTAAGTCCGCTAAGACCGCTTATTTTTAAAAGTCTCCAATTTCGACGGCTGGCTGGGCGGTGGTCGTTTGCCCAAAGCGCCCACTAATCACGGGCCCAGGGCCGGTGCCGAGGATGCGCCAACGAACGGCGAGGGACCACACCAGGCACCATAACCATAATTTCTCGATAAATTATTTTTTAATATTTCCTCCTGGATTAAACCCGTCGCCCGGATGCCGGGAGGCGTGGGTTTTGGGTGGGAAGGTACCAGGGCAGGGGATGGCCGCGACAACCAGTTGCCGTACCGCGTCCTCGCCACCAGCGCACAATGTTTTGAAACTGTCACGGAGAGTGAAAGTTTATGAATTCCGCCACCGTCTCGATGGCCCCCAGGAGGGGCCCAGGGAACTCACCCTCCCATGGGGGTAGAAGGGTGACTCTCGGGGGTACGAGGTTTAGAAGAAAGACACGGCGCAGCCAAAAAAAGAGAAAAAAAGAGTATGAAAAATGACACCGCCTTACGGGGTGCGATCATCGTAAGTCTTCGGTTGAAAGTGACATTTGATCGTTTGCGCGTTACGGTAGCTGCGTATCGTCCTTCTCGTCCTCCTCCACGCGTTCCATTTACCACCCCCTGATCGATGGTGTCGATTGCCCACGGTTGAGCCCGCAACTAAAGTGCCCGAAAAAACCCCGACACAAAGCGCACCAACTCACTTACCCTTGAGACAGACGCGCGAGTTAGCTGCGTGCGTGCGTTCGTGCGTGCGTGCGTGCGCGATTGATAGTCGTCACCTCGGTGCCAGTAGGGGATGGTTTTTTTTCTTCTCCTTTTTCCTTTTTGGAAACCGGTGCCGGAAGACGCAACCGGGGACGCGCGGGGACGGCACCAGCAAACGGTGCGGTGCCCATCGAACACGCCCCGATACAAATAGCCGCGTGTTCGAGCGGATACATGATTTTGTAATATGTGACTTTAAATGCCATCCTAAATCTCGCGCTAAGTGGTCCGTATTATGGGCGACACTTTTCGGCTTGGGTTGGGATTTTTCCTGCTTGCGCCCCTATGCGCCCCGGAAGAATGCCCGTCCCCCCGTCCCCCAGACCTGACGCCACCGAACCGTATCGGTTTCGGGACACACGCATACACCCAGCTTGCGTGTTGGGCCTGGTGGTGCTACTATCATACCCGGCCGGTGGTGGAAAACTGTGTCATCTTTGCGATCGAATGCGTCAGGGCACACGGTGAGTGAAACCCCGCGGGAATGCATCGTACAATCACAAGCCACCCGGCTGTGTCCTTGTCGCAAACATGCTGCCGAAGTTGGCCTCGCTCGGTGGCCTTGAAATGGGACCGAAGGGAACGCTTGAGTTGGAACGGTCGTTTGGGTCACGTTACGATAAGAGCGAAACGGCACAATGCACAACAAGCGACAACCATCCCGGGGACCGGAAAGAGTGTGTGTGTGTGTGTGTGTGTGTAATTCCCAACGCGGTTCCTTAGCACACGGATAGCGTGATCGTAAATAAGGATATTTGTTAAGCGGCGAACGTGCGCTCAAATGTGCAGTTCCGAGAGGATGCAACGAATGTGTTGGCTGTTGGTTAAAGTTTGAGAAGCAACTAATCCACCTCAGTTGAACGATTTCAATGGCGTGTTATCAGACGCTCGAGTGCACCCTCGATAAGGACACGCAATCAAGTGATGTGCTCGATGTCGCGAACCAAACGACCCATGGAGTGCTTTAACCCTGCGAGCACAGTGGTGCGGTGTCGATCAATTTATATACCCCACTTTACGATGTTAATCACAACCGCACCAAAACGCTCCCGGCCACAAAACATACCGGACGGACGATGGACCTTTTATACCCTGACCGCGCGCGCGCGCGCGTTGCTGGGCGAGTTAAAGGCGAATTAAACGCTCGCAAACGGCCTGTGATGTCTCGTGCGATGAAATCCGCGCACCATAAATCGTTTATTTTATGCTGACAATTCGCGCATTCACCGACACCGACACACTCTTGCGCTCCTTCGATGCGGTCCGATCGGTTGGCAGGACGAAGCCACATCGTCCGCGAACCGGGACGATGGTACGATTGCATCGTAAATGCCAGCCCAGTTATGCGCGCGTTGCGTGTGCTGATCCTTGATGGGTGCAATTAAATGGCCCCGCTGTGCTGATCCTCGCGCGTGAACCAAACCACCCATCCGCGTGCGCAGGATCATTGTGTGATCGTCATTGTTGATGGGTGTCGCGGAGAGCGATCAAAAATAGAACGATCGCTCCCTCCGGATAGTAGTTTGTAAATTGTCGCCTATCGTCGCAGCTCAATCTTCGACCCCACCCCGGAGGGGGCGTTGGGCGATCCTCGATTCGGCGATCGACGGTTCAGCGAGCTCCCAAAAAGAAAAAAGAAACACCCTCCGTCGTTTGATGTAGCTATTCGGTGTTGGTGTTGCTGCTGCTGCTTCTGCTGCTGGTTCCGTCCCATTCGCTTAGAGTTAAATGGCACACACGCGAACATAAGAGCAGCACCTCGGTTTCGAACACGAGGACACGAACATGGTAATATATACCTTTTGTGTCACATCCACTAGCGCGAACGATCGTGCGTCCCAGCCCTCGAGTTAAGAGATATGGCGACGACTTCATTTTATTTTATTGCCGAATGTCATCTTTTTTAATTGACGTTATAGAATCGTCGTAAACACCGACGTGTGTGTGTGTGTGTGCGTGTCCATGGACCAGGATCATCCGGGCACGTCTCGCATGGCCCAGGGCTGAGGGAAAATCCAACGAAATTGCACCACTCGAAGCTCGACTAAGGGGGAACAGGAAAAACGCTCAACGCGCCTTTGCGAGTGCGTGCGCTGGCTAGCACGGCGGTATAAAACTGGCTACGGCTAGAATAACTTACACTAAATTAGGCATCACAAATGTCAGTTTGTTCGGGCCCCGCTGCGGGGTTCGTTGTTTGGAGGCGAACCCCTCCTGGACCCCGGAGCGGTTTGCCACCGGTTTGTTACACGGTTGCGTTGGAATCTATTTTCGGGTTCACACATTGACGGAAGCTAGCGCAACCATGTCAACCGTGGGGTGTTGGGGTTTGGTGGTACGGTTGACGAAAAGGCCACCCCAACCCAGGGTCGCATCACGGACGATCGATGAGAACCACGCGCGCTCGCTGGATGCAGCTCCGTGAATCAAATTCCGAATAATGCATTGATGGCGGTGTCGCAACCTCGCAAACCTCGATGGAAGTGCCGAGCGGACAAATCACCGGACATGCCGTTGCAAGCTCGTTTAGCCCCCAAAGGTTGTCTCTTTTAAGACTCGAAGCGTTCTCGAACATCGACGAATCGCTCATACGCCTGTTCCGTTTGCTTTACCTTTCTGGTTTTTCAGAACTGCTGCTCCAACAGCTACCTGCGTGAACGCCTCGGCCAACTGGGAAAGGACAACGACCGGTACTCGCCCCTGGCAGGTAAGGAAGCACATTCGCGATCCCGCACCCTGCCCCCCCCCCCCACATTCCCTCATAAATCGCTTTTCCACCGTCCCACCGAACGTCACACCGGCGGAAAAGCGACCAGCGTCATGCATTATTGCCACGGTGTCTGTTGCGCATGGGAAAATGGTACGGGCACCCTGCGCTCGCCGGTAAATTAGAAAATTATGAACCCAACCGTGCGTTGATTTATCATCCCTTGACCGAACACGCCCGCCCGGAGCTGGTAGATTAAAGCTGAAACCAGGGTTTCTATATTTAAGCCCTCGTTCGCTCGTCCTTTTACGTTTCGCCTGCACCAGCGCCGCAGGAACGGGCTTCGTTCGTTTCGGGAGCCATCGATACGCTAATGATTTGGCACCATCCTCACTCACTTTGGGTTTGTTTGCACTTTTTTTTTACCAGGATACGGCCAAGCGCCCACTTCCGGCACGGTGAGCGGTTCCAGCTTGGACTGTCTGAATCTGATTGTGCAGAGCATTAGCAACGCGCAGCAACCACCGCAGTTGATGGCTCAAGCGTCCACCCAGGGTTTAACCGCCGGAAGCCCACCAACGGCTGGTGGAAGTGTCCTGAACGGTGGCAGTGTCCCGACCAACAACACCACCGGATCACACTTGCAGCTTCACCAGCATCAGCTGCTCTACGGGTCGCTCTGTTCGCCCTCACCAGCATCCTCGACATCCTCGACATCCTCGTCATCATCATCATCGTCGTCGGTGGCGTCATCGTCATCATCCTGCTCACCCATGACGCCACCACTGACGGGTTCACATCATCCGCACGGTCTGGTAGGGACTCGTGCGATCGCTCCACCACCGACGACATCCGCCGTTTCGTTACCGTAGATCGCATCGCCGGTGCGCCTCTAATTAGCTGTACATAGTTGCCTGATAGAAAACCATAAACGAAGGGTTGCTCACTCAACCCACGGACCGATCGTCAGGAGCTGCGATCGAGCGCGTGTGTGTGTGTAGCCGTTAGCAATGAACGAGGTATTATTAGTGTAACGGTCCTTAAGTATCCGCCAGGCGACCCGACGTTAAGCAGTTGTATTAAGCGAAGAATAAATCGTCCTAAGGTAAAGTCCTACAACATGCGTCCGGTGTGGTTTGAGAGCATGAGAAGTGCGGTGCTTTTGTTTCGTTAACATTTTATTCCAACGCAGGTAAATTTCATTACAACTATGCGGTAGATAGATACGACTAGTTTACGAGCCGATTTTGAAGATGCTCATCCTAGGCTTCGTCACCTCGTTTCATCAGTCTTCAGCTTACTGCAGCTGGTTCCCTTCTCACAGGTACAGCATCGTATGCACTGACCTAGCAGGAAGTCGCACTCGGACACTCCCGTACCGTTTGTCTTCCACGCGCACCGTCGTTGGTGATGTCGCCCTAAAATGACCATCCAATCATTCGATCATCGGATCAAACCGAACCATAACAAACCCGGTACTTACTTGTTGTACAGCACCAGAACGGTTCTGTTATCAGGCCGCTCGAACGCCACCAACAACACGTTACTGCTCGAGGATCGCGCTTCAAACCGCACCGAACCGGGCAGCACGAAGCGTGAAAAGTGTCCCAAACCGTAGAATATTGGCTGTTTGTACGCTTCCGTCCACGAGGTGGCATTGACGATGACCGCATTCTCGACGTAGTTATCGGCGTAGTTAGGACCTCCGCGTTCGTCCAGCACCAGATTCCAATCGATCCAACCGTGCACGCTGTGCTGAAGGTCCTGCAACACGTATAGCACGTACGATTCCGCTCGGTCCCACGAACCCAGTATGGGCCGGTGTTGCTGCAGGGGTTTATCACCCAGCGAGGCTTCCGTGTTGAACAGCAACTTGTCAGGATATCGTGCGGCGGTCTGATCCAGCAGTGAAGCCGGTGCCACACCATCCCAGTACCAGTGAACGGCTAACCCGTCTAGATAACTGGTGGCATTCGGGTGTCCCTGATCCATCAGCTGGAACCACCACGGGAAGGTGTACCGCTGGTCGTCTCCACCGAACAGCTTCACGTCACTGACGGGTGACTTCCTTAGGGTAGGTCCCAGGAACTTACCCACCCAGCGGCCCTGTTCCGGGGCCGTCCAGCCGAGACTCATGAAGTGAATGAACAGGAAACCGATCACACCATTCAGCGGCTCATTGCCAGTGGAGATGGCCCAAAAGTTCAGCCCAGCCGCGCGCATCAGCTCGAGATACCGCACGTGATAGTCGGCCCACGTCTGGTAGTACTCGGGCTTTAGTCGACTCGCCCCCGTCCAGTCGTTGTTGGTTTTCATCCATCGTGGCGGACTCCAGGCGGCTCCGATGAAGCGAATGTCCTCGTTACCCGTGACACGAACCAGCTCCTGAATCTGCGACACCTTAGCCTGATCACGCTCATCCAGCACGGTGAAATTCGACAAGTACGCATCATCCACCGGCCACTCGTTGTAAGCCCACGGTGCGAGGTCAAAATCGCACCCACCGATCGGGATGCGCATGAACCGATACCCGATGCCTTCCGTGCGGGAGTAGTACGATTTGTAGAGGTTTTCCCGCAACGGAGCCTCCAGCGAGGCGAGATTATGCGACACAGCCCCGGTGAACGCGCCTCCGAAGCCTTCGATCGTCTGGAAACGCTTCCCGGGGTGCAGCGTAATGGCGACATCGCCGGCGTTTACACGCCGGCGTTGAGCGTTTGGTGTGAAATTTCCCTCACTCAGCGCGAACCGCAGCCCAGCACTACTGCTGGAGGTGAGCAGAAACCGCCCCGGTTCGGTTGGTTCCACAAACTCCAGCGTGTCGCAGTACGTCACATTGCACACGCATACCGGTCCGTTTGCGTACTGACGCAACGCGCACGGTCGCAACCCTGGAAAGTTGATGCGCCATAGTGAGGCCACTATTACACAAGGCCACCACCAGGCCGGCTACGCGATCGCTTATTACACCCACTTACCGATAGCGGGCTGAGCGAACAGCTGAAGCACCAGCAACAACATCCAGCGTACTAATCTACTGACGCACTGGGACGATCGCATGGTGTCGCGCTTCGAACGGAACTGAACCGGTAGGGTGTGATTCGAAACAAGCCGAGCCTCCGCGGGGCCTGTGCAATCTGGCCTCTCGAAGCGTGGCTGATAATCGGAGAAACACTTTCTCCGTCCGCGAGCGCTTGCTGGAACGCGATAACGCTTGGTGTGTGCCTGGGGGCACACATCAATTCCGCCGAGCACAATGCGTTCATTCATTCAGAAACGCGGACCACTAGATGGAATTTGCTGGTTTTTACGTAACGAAGTAAATGAAGGCAAGCAAACACGCAAGATTTGTCGGGATTTTTCCTTTTTTTTGCGCGCGCGCGCCATTTGGCTTCTGGAGAACGACGAGCGTGTGGCGTTCTCTAGAGCCGGGTTTTCACGGTTAGCCGGTTTTCCCGACAGCCGGTCTTTTCCCGACAGCCGGTCTCTTTTTCCACCAAAGGGATACGCTTTTGGGAGGGCGCTCTTGTGTCGTTCGCCTACGCGTTTGAGTTGCAACGAGCGGACGCATCCGGACGAGCACGGTGTGTAAGCTATCAAAACATATTAAAGCCAACAGTTGCCATGGGCACGTGACACGGCCTGTCTTGACGCCGAATTGTGGCACTACCCGTGACGTGAAGGTGGTCCATCCGTCCACCAAATGCAGCTACTGGCAGAGACATGTTTGTTAGGTCTCCCGACTGTCCCAGGCTACGTTTGCTGGATCCTCTCGGTCGGGGGTCATGTTTGGGAAACGTTTCATTTACGGAAGCAACGTATCAATCAAATTAACTTCAACATCGAGCGAAAGAAATTGAGTTCAAACAGCAAAGTGGGGGGTTTGGCACTGATTGCACTAATAAAATGCACGCATATATATATATATATTTTAAACAAATAGGTAGTAACATTATGATCACGAAGCAGCTTGCACTGGGTGTAGTATAAGATCACCGCTACAGCACCATTTTACTCAAGATCCACTCCATAACGTATGCGACGAGCACGGCCCGGCTTGGCCTATCCGGGGTGGCGCAATACCGCGAACCATCCGAGATGATGCCATACTGCACAAATCGATTGAAGCCACCGAACGTACCCTGCGCCTGATAGGGTCCTCCCGAGTCTCCATTGCAGTGATTGCTGTTGTTATGTCCGCCGACACAAATCACGTAATCGTTGGTGCATCCTTTCTCCTTCGTCACAACCTGCGTTTCCGCCTTCATTAGGATGTTGGATGGTTTGCCCTTCTCCGTCAGGCCCCATCCGGTGATGGAAACCGTCAATGGCACGTGCAGCCGGAGGTTTAAGTACAGCGGCAAGCATATCGGACGCACCAGATCCCCGTCCAGGGAAGCCGGTTGGGCTAGCCTCAGCAAACCGACGTCGTGCGCGTGGTTGCGGAATTTTTGACTGATAGCGATCTCCTGCACATGCGAACAAGCCTCACCGGCGGCCTCACCTGGGGAACATTGGGATTTTTCCTCTAAATTGTACTCCCCCAGCCGGACCTTCTCCAGTCCCGGCTGGACGCAGTGGTGTGCGGTGAGCACGTACGAGGGATGAATGAGCGTGCCGCTGCAGGTCCTTTTGTACTTGTAGACGAGATACACCATCCACGGGAATTCTCCACGTTGGGCGTACGTGCCGTCCTGAATCTTGACCATCAGCCCAATCGTACCGCAGGGAATCTTGGCCAGCTTGGCCGCGTTTGGGTGCGATATAAGGCGATCGGTTTTGGGCGGTATGCAGCAAACGCGAGTGTCCTCGCCACCCGTGCCCGATCGCGCTCGTTCGTCGCAGAGCACTTCCGGTACCAGCAAACCGGTGGTGTCCTTGTCGCCGGTGCATTTCTGGTAGATTGTCGTAATCTGGGGAACCTCTGGACTTTGCTGGTCGCACAGCTTTTTGTGGCGCGCACACAACGGATGCGTGCAGCAGAAGTAGTTCTGCAAAGGGTGGAAACATTACACTCGTTAGCACGCCGTGTATTCAGGGGTTTTAAGTCGAGGGGTTTGTAACGCACCTTTTGGTCATGCACGAAGCAAAGATTCTCCTTCTCATTTTCTAGCAGCTGCTGTTCGGTGAACGATTGAAGCGTTGAGCAGTGGTTCCGCAATAAACACGCGCCCGGCTGACCTTTGACATTGCATTCGATGTCCTCCCGAGGACAGCAAATATGGACCGCCTTTTTCCTTCGCACAACCGGTTTGCAACGCCTACGCCGGACCTGTTCCAAGAAGAGCGGATCCGTCTGTCCGCTAATGAGACGTTTGTAATCTCCTGGACAGTGTTGAACCGGCACGCAGCGATCGTTTGGATCACCGCAGCCAACTTGGATCGCTTCCGACGCCTTCTGAGATTCGAGACTTCCTGCAGGATCAAACGACCAAACGGGCTAGGTTAGACAGGCGCGAATCATTGCAATCATCTACCGGACTTACCAACTGTGACGGCTAGAACCAGGAATATGAGTGCGGTTCTGGCGTGCATTTTTGTTTGTAGTCACGCACTTGACTGTACGTCCGGAACGTTCAAGATCGACTGAACTGGATTGGCGCTAAAAAACCTACATTGACTGCTTTTGCCGGCGTGTGGCGATCGCTTAATCGCGATGCCGGGGATTTTTCTTACTCAAACAGACCGCTGCATCTGAGAGAATGAGCGTACGCTCATTTCTTAATTGCAATATATTCGAAATCATGGATCTCCCAACATTGTGTGAGCATGTGCTCGGGGCTACTCACAAACGATTCATTGAGCATCGATTTCATGATACTGTGTGTTAACCCAGAGGAATCCCTGTGATGTCATCCAGTAAAAAGGATTCCTCCAATGACAATCGTTAGTGACGAGAGGGTGGAGAATGATTCACCACGTTTCGAATGGTAGATCATGCACCGAATCATATCGCTCTATTGTGGTTTACATATCCAGAAGCTGGAAGATAAAAGCAACATTTACTTCGACATGGAACAAGGCATTTCTTTTCGAACACAACGCGAAAAAACAAACAATATTTTTTTGCAAGGATTACGCAGTAAAAGCTGATAGTAAATGTGTTTTTGTTTCTTTACAAAGCTGCGTAGTAAATACAATTTGAATGTTTATGCTATGTTTGAATAATATTTTTCGATTTTATTCATAACATGTATTACATCTAGTAACTACAGTGCGCTCATAATTGTCTCGTACGGCTATGTTAATATAATGGTTAATAAGGGTTTCATAACCAGTGCATGGTGGTTACAAAATTGATTAAATGGATTAACCGAATGAGTTATAAAACTCTCTTACAGGACCTCTCTCAAGAATTTTTACTTGTTTTACATGTTACCAGAAAGAAACTCAAATAAGTTCTAATACAAGATTTAAAGTAAGCTATGTACATCGTATTCAAATAATAAAAAGTAAGCTATACATCGTATTCAAATTCGAAGGAAAGCTGGAAGGTGGAACGTAAGAAAAAAATCATATGCACTAAAAACTAGCAAATACATGTTTCTTAGTTGAATTTTTTTGCTGTCTTTTGTGCTTTTCCTTCTGTCCCTTAAGCAAAAAACTGAGCGTCTGTCCAGGGGAGATCGTATGGCGGGATGTTTCCTATGAGTAGATAAAATAGGATAAGAATCAGTTCTCAAATTGATTCGTATTACGTGGTGGGTGACTCACCTCGTTATTAGCACTGGTATTGTCCACCTTGGGAGATTGCGTGAGGATCGGATCAATACGGTCGCTGACTGTAATCGAACCGTTTCCATTGGTAGGAATGGTCGTTCTCATAAGGCTGGTGTCTACATTGGTAGACAAAGTGTTATCCTGATGAACATTCGTATTTGGTTTGCGTCGATGTACCGCGCTGGTCCCTTCGTTTAAAATCCTTTGTGATGTCTCCGACTTGCAGTAGTATTCATAAAACTGATCCAGCCGCACAATGCACTGGTTGCAAATGGTTACGGGAAGCGTGTCTGCGTGGGTTATTTTAATAGGCAGACAAACTCGTATCTTTGTGAGCAATAGCTTCCGCTGTGCATATGCACTAAACAATGAAACTTGCAGCTCGTCATTCGAGAGACAAATTCTGCAAATTACCACACTTGGATGGGCCATTTTACGCAAGTTGTTTCCAGCCGTGGTACGACCAAACTGTCAATTTGGATTGTACCTAGGAAACTGCATGCCTTCGAACAAATTGCTCGATGTATGCAGCAAACATCCTGTTCGCTAACACGGATTCCCGACAGTTGGTATTATATCTTGAGTATACATGTTTTAGAAAATATGTGGAACTTTTTCAGGAGTTTTTTCTGAGTTATTATTATTATTTTGTATACTGAACAGGCGAAAAATTGCCAAATATGTTATTCAAGCAGCATTTCGAGCAGAATGTTTGGTGATTCGACACTGTGCATTCGACGGCTGCTCGAAACAGCATCGCACGCACTCTTAATGCATGAGCAGCATCGAACGGACTGTTAATGACAGTTAATTGTCAATTTTACAAAAATACATACGAAAAAAAACTAATTACTTTTAATGGTTTAATTCGTCGAAGAAATGCTGTTTCTGGCATCGTTGGCGTACCAGTTTCAAGGTGTCTTTAGGCTGAAAATCGATGGTCAGTGGACGGTGTGAAAAGTGCGAAAATTCCTCGACGAAAAGCTACCGCCCAGCTTTTGCGCTGTGCCTGCAAATCCCGATAATGGTGGAATGAAAATCGGCAAAGCTTAGCAGCAGCGTTTGGCTAGCCACTGTAGCTGTACGCAATCGAAATCTGTTTGTGAACTGTTTCTGCTCAACCCAAGAACTGTAGCTCTCCAAAGCTAAGGTGCATATTTTCCCTGCGATTGAGCGTGATCCGATTGGCATCGAGTGCTATACGTGTTTATTCCTCGCACCGCGTAACCAAACGTTAGTGACGAAGGAGTGAACAACAACAAACCAGCAGTATTCCGGTCGAGAGCCAGCGCAATGTCGTCTGGACTGGTGGAAAAGTCGTTTGTCAACAACGATGAGCTATTCTATCTAAAATGGAACAACTTCCAGAAGAATGTCAGCACACAGTTCGAAAAGTTGCGCGAAGACGACGATCTAGTGGACATTACGTTCGCTTGCGAGGGACGAATGCTTACGGCACACAAGCTTGTGTTATTCGCGTGCAGTCCGTACTTCAAGGAGCTACTAAAGGTCTGTATTCAGTACGCGTGAATTGAAGCCTTCGCTAGCATGTTTCAATTAACCACAAACGCATTTTCTAATTCTAGAAAAATCCCTCCCCGCATCCGGTATTCTTTATGAACGATGTAAAATACGACGTGCTGAAAGCCATTCTGCAATACATGTACCTCGGAGAGGTGCACATCACCAATGAAAATCTGAAGGAGTTTATCAAGACCGCCGAAGGATTACAAATTCGCGGACTAAGTAAAGAAAACAATGTAAGTATCAATTAGAATCAGGCCCGCCGGAACTGAAATAACGCGCCATAGGTAGACAGATGTTACTAAGAGTATGTCCAGAGTGCAAATATAGGTATCGTTCAGCGTCAGTTTTAGTGCGTAGATGGTGATGGTTTTCTGCAGATCTAGTGTAAGGTAATCCGAGTGATCGGAACATACATGTTTCGGCTATTCATCTCTTGTTCATGGTTTGTGTTCACGTGTACTCGGACGTATTTTACGCACGATCACGCACTCGATCACAATCGATCAATCTAGGCTCTCTCCCACATGCAGGGCGACTTGATTCTACCAGCGAACCAGGATGCGATACGCCGCGATGAAAAGAGCGAACAGCTATTAGACGACTTCTGTCGAAAACGGGCGGACATTGGCGATCTGCAATCATCATCGGTGTTGAACATCAAGCGTGTCAAAACGGCTGCCGACGGCTCGATGCCATCTGGCGCGCAGGATGGCAGTGGTAAGTTCGCGTCCTGGTCGCCAAAGTAAAGACGATCAAGTACTCATTTTTTCGCAGTGTCGGACGTAGAACCGAAGGTTGAGATGGTAGAGTATTTGGACAGTGAAGCGGGCACCCACCAATCTCCAACGTACTGCAGCATGGATTCGTACGCGGACAAGAGCAACACGCATGGGCCCCGCAACACGATGAGCCATTTGGGCACAATGAACAACGGTTCGTGCTTTTATTTGACGGCAAGCACGCAACTTAGTCGTGATAGTAACATGGTGTTGGTCTGATTGCAGTGGCGGGTTTTACGCAAACTGGAGCCGCGTCTGTTCCTGGATCTGCAGGTAACCAACCCGGTGGATCTGGAGCACATGGTCATAACGTGCACGAGTACAAATCAGAAGACGACAGCAGTTGGATGGAAAAATCTCTAGACAATATATCCGTCAACTCGGAACAAAGCATGAAGTACAACAGCGCCGGCGGAGGGAGCAGCGGAGGCAATGGAGGAAACAGCAGCAATAGTGACAAAAGCAAGGGTCGGAGTAGTCGGAACAGCAACCGGTCAGTGGACGACAAAGCGAACTGCCTGACACCACGCTGCTGTCCCGTGTGTTCGCGGTTATACTCGAACGTGTCCAACCTCCGGCAGCACATGCGGTTAATACATAATCCGACAGCCGTCTGTTGTCCCATCTGCCAGAAGCACTTCAATTCCGAGCTCTATCTAAAGCGACATTACTCATCGATACACTCGATCAATCCCAACAGCACCGGTGACGGCGAGCTTGTCGATACTAAGCCGCCATCAGCACAGTTACAGCAACAACAGCAGCAGCAACAGCAGCAACAACAGCAACAGCAGCAGCAACAACCTCCGCCACAACAGCAACAACAACAAGGTCCTCAACCAACGCAACAGCAACAAGCTCAACAGCAGCAGCAACCTCAACAACAGGCACCAGCACCAGCAACAAACACATGGAATCCATACCATCATCATGACGCATCACAGTTAGTGAATCCTTTCATCAAGTAATCAGCATGTTACGGTAGCCTACCTATGACGACGGAGGGTTCGAAAGCGTTAGCGTGCGGTATAAACACACGACAGTTTCGGGGTCAAATCTCGACGGAACATCCCCGTACGCAGGACTTGACTATCCGGCTACGTAAAAAGTTCGTTAAAGTCGGGCATTGATGATCGTACGACGATTGTTGGTTGAGGCATTCATGAATAAGAACTATGACGATGACCTTGGAACAATCGTTCGTCCAATCTTTGACACAATACCGTTTGGACCGCGACCGGACCTGTCCTGTTGGGATGCGATTGGTTGTTGCTCTCGCTACGTGTACCTAATCTGCATTAAATCTGTTTCACTTCCTTGATTTATTACCAGATCACGCCAAAAATTTTGCATCCTGACGATGAACCACTTGCAACAAGCAATCCATCTTTGTGGCAACCAATTTGACAGAAGAACCAGATCAAAATACGTAGCTATGATGATGATGGAACTGTAAATCGAATCTGAAGCATGTGCAATATGGAAAACATAAGAATGATGACAGGGAGCGATCAATACATCCAGTTCCAAACGGTATGTAGCATACCATGGCCATAATCGATAAATTATTCAGTTAAATAGCAACAGCTGAATGGTCATCGTGGCAAAATGTAACTATGGCCAAACTGTATAAATACATAAATAGACAAAGTAACATACTGTGAAAGGCATGCATAAATGTCGATGGGCATAGTTGAACGACTTTGGTATTTGCCAAAGTTCCTGGTCGAAGTAACCAGCATATATTGGAACGACCGGTCTACGTACCACACAGCAGCAGGTGTTGGGCGAGGGATGTAAAGGACACCGTGTCGCGGGAACGACTGGTAAAGAGTCAATGCTCTTAATCTGTCTTCTAATTGTCCAAGGAAATTCGTATTTCATTTTATCTACAGCAGTAGTATTGTTTTAATTGTTTTGTTCTTTTTAATTTAAATTGTCTACCCTCAAGAGCTAGCACATGCTCACATCAGCTATACGTACAAATTAAGTAAACAAGCATAGGTTTTATCATAGCGTAATTATGAAATGTGCTAAGCATGAATAGCTCCGAAAGAATAGGTCATTTCTCAGAATGTCAGAGTTTCTCATCAAGCTTTATATGTGTTGGACGAGTGTCGTGCGCCATTCGTCTGTTATAACCCGCTCTAGCACGTCAGTACTGTGTACTTATGCATATATTTTAAGGATGGAGGAAAAAGAAAGCTAGCTTGCACATATACGGCCGAATATTTAGCTTCTTTCCTTATATCAATTACGATATTCCAGCTGGAAGTTATGGCAAACTTTAGTTGCAATTTAGCGTGATGGTGATAACATAAAAAACCAGTGGTTTTAAGGAAAACTATAGAATATGTAGGCGAGAGAAGCGAATGAAAAAGAAGAAAAATCTGTCCCATAATTTATCTAGTAGCTTGAACAAACTTGGTGTGCATGGCATAGCAACGTACAGAAGGAATATACGTACAAATCGAAAGGTAGAAAAGTAGATTAATGCTTTAAGTTGTGTTACTGCAGCCTTTGCGCCATCCGTGGGTTTATGATTAAAGCATTGTTTTTGTTTAACACATGCAGAGAAATGCGATACGACTGGCCATGTTTAATCTGATTCCAGACTATATAGCAAAAACCCATAAGTTTTCTACAGAGTTGTGACTGTACACATTTCTGCTGCTTCCGTAACATACGTTATACGTACTACTCACCCACATTTTAGCCTGATTATTGTACATAAATATATATAAAGAGAGAGATAGAGTATTAATTAATATAATATTAATAACGGTAATAAAGATGTTGACTGGGCGTAAAATAAAGCAAAATGAAGGAAAGAATAATTTTCGTCTACACGTATGTTGATGACCTGAGGGAATGATATTTAATTTCATTTCCTGGGCAAAATGCGACGGAAAATCATTTCTTTTATATTCCGTGTCTAAAGATACATTTTAAATTGAATGAGACTATCGTTTAAGGTTCTGTTGTTTTATCTTAGCTTTATTAATTTCTGACTTTTAAGTGATAAATCTCCCCAGGTTTTGGAGGACGGTGGATATTTTTGATGCATCGTGACTATAAAACTATTCTATGCTCGACAATTATTCAATCAAGTGATTTCTGCTGTTATTCCTTGCTTTCTGTGACCATCCGCTCATTGCCCAGAGCAACCGTTTATATGCCACATATTGGCTAGTAAAGAAACATGTACTAATAATACATATACATTTTTTTAACATCTATGTATCCCCGCCCAACAACGGAAAGGAAGAATGAGAAGGTGTATGATACTTTCGAGGAAAATTCGTGTACTAAATTTGCCCCAATCATTCAAAACAACATTGCGGTATATTTGCTATTTTGCGCTTTATACAGCGTGTGTACCTATCTCTTTCTCCTTCGTTTCCTTCCCTGATGATACGTTCCATCCATCTTCATGGTTCCTTGCAATGTATAGGAAACACCGGATTGATCGCCTTGATTCATTCTGAGTTTGATTCTAGTGTAGATAAAATGTTGACAAACAAATTTGATATCGTCCCTGGGTGAATGTTTTTAATGTTTCATGGAAATGCATCCTTAGTATGGGCGTTGCCGTTGATCATTTCGGTTGTTTCTGTCGCTACAAGTGTAGAATAAAATAACAAAAAAAACGTTAACAGGCTGCGTTTTACGTTTGCATGCACTTTCAAGCCATTTCATTGACACTTACTTGCCGCGCATCGCTCCTCCACCATAACCACCACCACTTCCATTGTCTCGTCCTCCACGACTCGCTCCGCCGTATCCGCGATCCTGGCCACCAGAGCTACCGCCACGTCCACCACCAAACGAGCCGCGATCACGACCGCCTCCACCTCCGTTACGGTTGGCACCACCACCGTATCCTCCCCGACCGCCACTATCGCCTCCACCAGCGCCATCACCTTTCGGTGCCTTACAGCGATTGCATTCATTGCGCCATGCAAAGTTTTTGTTGCTGCATTCACCGCAGTTCCAATCGCCCTCACGATCTTGGCCACCGCTGCCGCCACCAAATCCGCCACGAGCACCACCACCCATTGCACCACCGCTGGGAGGAGGCCGAGAACGATTGTCTTCTCGATCGCTGCCACCACCACCGCCGCGGTTGTAGCCTCCTGATCCCCGATCACTTCCACCGCCGGATCCACCACGGTCGCCCATCCGATTACCACCACCGAATCCACCGCCACCCTTGTTGAATCCACCACGACCGCCACCTTTGGCTTGCCAGTTGCTGAATCGCTGGGCTAGGGTTACCTTTACGACCGCTCCGTTGAATTCCTTGTTATCGAACCATCCTATGGCAGATTGAGCCGCGCTAGCGTCATCGTAGGTAACGGTAGCTTCACCCTTCATATTACCCGTCTCTTTGTCCTTGTACATCCAGATTTTGGGTTTCTGGGTGCGTTTGTCACGCTGAAAGCAGGAGGGAAACACAAGCCCGTTTATTTCTTGGTGCTACATGTAGTATGACTCCACACAATGACCACAAACACGCATGCAACCGTATTAACCATACCTTGATTACGCCAATGGAACCAAATCGTTCAGCAATTTCTTCCTCTGTGGTCTCCGGTGTCATACCTTGGATAAAGATTGTATCCTCCTGTGTAATCATTTCACCTTCTGCTTGAGAAAGGCAATTCGTCAAAGGAGCGGCAAGTGAATTGTATCGGAAATTATTCCAATGAGACGAATGTGTGTTGAGAAAAATAGAGAAGAGAAAAAGAAGCTACATAAGCAACGCTGTTTCGTTGTTTTGCTTCGCTTTAAAATTAAAACGTACGCCTCCTTGTAATTAAATAGTTTTTTTTTCTCTTGTACGTGTTTAACGCTCTCATTGCCCCCTTTAAACGATAAACGCTCATTCAGTTCGTTGTCCTACAGTGGGGATTATACCCGTGAAGAATGAATTCAAATCGCATCAATTCTCTTCATATTGCAACAACTCTCAGGCTCGATACCTTCTTAACCGATGATGACGGGGGTGGTACCTTTCCTTCCTTGTGTCGTTGAATTTCCGTTTTACACTACTTACAGCGTGTGTCTAGAGGCGATTTTTTACCGCAGAAATTAAACAGATGTTTTGCACCAGTTACCGGCAGCTTGCTAGGCGGGTGTTGATAGGCACTTGTTTATAACGATACCACCTCTTCCTTGCGACATTTTGGTGCCTTTCTATTGTAGAACGAATATTTCTTAATGCACACAGAGGACAAGTTATCTGATCTTAAGTTATATAGTATCTTAAACAAAAATATTCTCTTACAAGAACCATAAAACAAGTTTAACAGCAATAGCCCGAAGACAGATATTTAAATCAGCAATACAACGCAAAAAATAGAAATAATA
The DNA here is from genome assembly GCF_943737925.1 of Anopheles nili. Lineage (NCBI taxonomy): Eukaryota > Metazoa > Arthropoda > Insecta > Diptera > Culicidae > Anopheles > Anopheles nili. The sequence continues at coordinate 24,918,241 of NC_071291.1, forward strand.
TTAATGTACATCGGAACAAAACTACATTAAATTTCTCGAATGCTTTGCATATGTAAACGAATGAACTGAAAACAAAAGTAACAAACACTCCCAACCACCCACTGCCTGCCTCTCAGCAATTATAATGTTCGGCTTCATCGTATGTGCTACATGTATGAGAATTGTTTCGCCGTACGTGACTAGAGATTCATGCAGTTGTCGAGTTCAAAAGATTTCTGATACAGAGCAAAAGGGAAGTAGTATAATGTTGAGTACAATAAGTGGTAATATAATAAGTTGGGCAGCTGTTTGTGTGCACTTGACCGTACGCGTAAATTGAGGCCAACCTAACATCTAAAATGTATCTTAGCAGCATACTAAATAAATGTACCGAATGATAACAAACCGAAAGAACTTTGTAGTAACCTAAGAACAACTATCGGAATGCATGAACTGAAATATTGTGATAACTATGTAGGCTCTGCAGAGAATCAAGAAGAAATGAGCTGTAGAGTCAAGAAGTGTAAAATAAACGGAAACAAAATTCAAAATACATATTGAAAAAAGCTCTGATACAGCAAGATCCTACTAGATATCTACTCATATTGCAATTAAGTTTCGACATTTTTATCTCACTTCAATTTTCAGGAAGGCTCGAGATGAGCCGAATTCTAAAAGATTCCTTTTAGGAGTATTTTTATCTTCTTTCTTAATGTTTTGCTTGAAATCTTTTGGTACACTTTAATACTAGTAGCAGCTGAAGAAATATGTACTATATAAAATAATAAAACAGTGAAAAAATAATATTTTCACCGAACAGTCGCTCGGTGTTTACCTTTGTTATAACCACCCTTGTTGCCGCCGCCACTGCTATAACACATGAAACCAAACACCATTTCGTTACATATTTGTTGTTCATCGCACGGACACGCACATACACAGTAGAGTAGAGGTAGTAGCAGTAGAAGTAGTAGCAGTAGTATGGTTGTGTAGAAGTAGAGGTAGAAATAGGTTGCACACAATTTTAAAAGGGTTCCTTCAAGAGCAGTTTATTCTGGTTCGGTTTAAACCGCCCAGATGTATAATGTGAAAATCGTGGCGAAAAAATTAAGAATTGAGGGAAACAACTTGCAGTAGAATTGTCCTTGTTTGGTACAAATCTTACCATCTCTGACGCAAAAATGAACAAATGGAAATCTAACTCCAAGAAAATTTAAGGCATAACAATATTGGGATTATTTGTACTAACAACTTGCGATTTCAAGTAGAAACCGAAAGTAATGCAAACCACTACGCGACGATTAGACGACTCTTGGCTCTTCTTATCGATAATAAGTGGACAGTATTTGTGCATCCACCTCACCAGTATCACATCAATGATGAGCTTTTAAGAGCACATCCGTAGATAGATGCGAAATATATTTTGCTAAGCAGTGTGTTTCAGCATTTCACACATCGGCTCACAAACTCGACTCGTCTAGATTAACCATACCAAGTGCAATACTTAGAGCAACATAATGTTGCTAGAGACATTTATAATCATAGTTCAATGGATTGTTCCAAACATTCTGCCTCTGAAGTCGATAATGAACAAAGAACGAAAAGTTTGCGTTTTTTATATACCTTCTGGATCATACGCGAGCAAAATAGCAAAGAGAAGGATTTGGTTTGGACAAACGAGTGGATAGTTGGGAGAGATTATTTACAACCTACAGACTCTGCTATCGATGCTCACCTGTAGCCGCCGGTTTGGTTACCACCTCTTCTATCGTAGCTGTTGCCACCACGATTACCACCGCCGTAGCCTCCTCCATCACCACGGCCACCACCATTGTAATCTGCAAGCAAACGCAAAGAAAAAAAAAACGCTTGATTCTATCGTTTTATGTTGGCGGGCTAAGAAAATGTTTCCCTGTTGTGCTCTTCCTTTCACGTCATTTGTGATAAATCGTATTTTGAACATTTGGTCCACGGAACTAAACTGGTTGTTCATTAATATGGAATGAACTATAAAAGTGCTTCAATCAACAATGATCATATCGGCCTAAAATGTCGAGTGTTGTGCCACAAAGAGCTCATTTATGACTCGATTTTGATTCGAAAGTTTTCTTATTTATGAAATAAATAATACGTAAAGTGACCTTGAACTGTCTGCATTTGTGATCTCTTTCACTCATTTACAACACAATAGGTTACTCGACCCATGCATTCCCAAGCGCTTGCTCCACCCCGCGGTACAGAGGCAAGACTTACCACTTTGTCCGCCGTATCCACCACCGCCGACAGAACCGGAACTTTGCTGTCCGTAGCTACCGGCACTACCACCGCCAAATTTATTCATCGGGGGAGGCTGGTTGTAACTCTGGTTAATCGGTGGCGGAGGGACGCTGTACGGAGGTGCGCTCCCAAAATCCTTACTGACGTATCCGCCGTATTCTGTCGCAATAAATGGAAGAATAAGTCAATTCGTATCAACTAGTGTGTTGCACGATGCGGCGTAGTATTGTTTTTAAATTCAGCTAACAATTGCTCAACAGAAGTGAACATAGAACACTTCCTATTCATGACAAGTAGAAGGTGCATGGGTTTGACGAGCATGCTTTGCTTTTCAAGATGGACGACGCCATCTTTTTCGCCGCACTGACCAAGAATTCCAGTTTAAGACGTGATTGTACATTATAATCCGAATCGACGGACAAAAAACGAATCTGTTAAGGTACTTACGATCAGCCATTGTGATGTTGTTGAATAAAATTTCACTAAGTACGCTAAATTGATGCTTAGAAGAAGGATGAAACACCGCGAATTCTGTTTTTATGCAGAAAATGGCAGACGTGCCTGTGTACTCAAGCAAGGTGAGCCAAATGCAATTTACAGAACATAAATTTTATGCCAACATGACAGTTTTGCAGATAATCTTGTCTTTTTGTTGAAAATATGAAGAGAATATACCACACAATTGATTTGTTTTAGTTTGTTTGTTTTTTTCAAACGATGCAAATGATTTAAACATTTGGATAAAAATTCAATATATACCCCCTCCTCCTTTTTCGACATTGAATTGGACCCATGAATTGGTGATATGTATAAACAAATGGGTTAGCTCAAAGGTGTCTTGTTTACATGGTAAAGTTAGATACTGTCGAACAAATTTCATCGTTAATTTAATTTTTCGCCAGCAAACATTTTGGTAATAGCGTATTCAAAAAATGGGGAGATATATATTGAATTTTTACCGAGTTTTTATTCATAAATATATTATACATTAGATAATATTAATAATAAGCAATCTCTGGTTGGTGTTTTTTTACGAAACCGGCAATTGTCATTCTATCGTGCTGACAGAGCGTCACATTGACATTTGTAACTGACGCCGGTAACTGTCAGTACGTTTAAGACGCTCGCGCGCTTTACTCTTAGTTTTGTTGAATTAACGTTGTAGCGCGAAATGTTGTGTTATTGGGTATTTTGCATAAAAAAGTTGTGAAAAGCAATCTAGTGTCATAGAAAAGTTGTGAAAATCTGTTGCATAGAAAAGTTGTGGAAACAATCTAGTGGAAAACAGTGTGATCTATTGAAAACAGTGTGATCTAGTGGAAAACAGTGTGATCTAGTGAAAACAGTGTGATCTAGTGAAAGCAGTGTGATCTAGTGAAAACAGTGTGATCTAGTGAAAACAGTGTGACCTAGTGAAAACAGTGTGAAAAAAGTGTCCGTTAAAACAATTCGCGAGCAGTTCGATGAGCTGGGTATCGAACCAACCGATGAAGTGGTTTACAAATGTAAGCGCTCATCGTAATTTCAAGAATCATGCATGAACTGGTTACAACGCTCATAAATGTTAATAATATTTCGTTTTCTTTGCAGGCATAGAAATATTCATCAACAACGACGTGGATGACCCGGTTGAATTCGTAAAGCAATGGATGGCTTACAGTGTTTCGAAATCGAGTGGTGCTGAACCAACCGTCGCTTACCTCAACGATATGGAAGCATACACATTCACGAACAAATCGCGGTAAGTAAGTTGTGGCAAGAGATGTTGTATGTTATTGAGTGTTTTCCATAGAAAAGTTGTGAAAAGCAGTCTAGAACAGTGTGAAAATAGTGTGCGTTGAAACTATTCGCGTGCAGTTCGATGAGCTGGGTATCGAACCAACCGATGAAGTGGTTTACAAATGTAAGCGCTCATCGTAATTTCAAGAATCATGCATAAATCTGTTACAGCACTCATAAATCTTAATCATATTCCATTTTCTTTGCAGGCATAGAAATATGCATCAACAACGACGTGGATGACCCGGTTGAATACGTAGAGCAATGGATGGCTTACAGTGTTTCGAAATCGAGTGGTGCTGAACCAACCGTCGCTTACCTCAACGATATGGAAGCATACGCATTCACGAACAAATCGCGGTAAGTAAGTTGTGGCAAGAGATGTTGTATGTTATTGAGTGTTTTCCATAGAAAAGTTGTGAAAAGCAGTCTAGAACAGTGTGAAAATAGTGTGCGTTGAAACTATTCGCGTGCAGTTCGATGAGTTGGGTATCGAACCAACCGATGAAGTGGTTTACAAATGTAAGCGCTCATCGTAATTTCAAGAATCATGCATAAATCTGTTACAGCACTCATAAATCTTAATCATATTCCATTTTCTTTGCAGGCATAGAAATATGCATCAACAACGACGTGGATGACCCGGTTGAATACGTAGAGCAATGGATGGCTTACAGTGTTTCGAAATCGAGTGGTGCTGAACCAACCGTCGCTTACCTCAACGATATGGAAGCATACACATTCACGAACAAATCGCGGTAAGTAAGTTGTGGCAAGAGATGTTGTATGTTATTGAGTGTTTTCCATAGAAAAGTTGTGAAAAGCAGTCTAGAACAGTGTGAAAATAGTGTGCGTTGAAACTATTCGCGTGCAGTTCGATGAGCTGGGTATCGAACCAACCGATGAAGTGGTTTACAAATGTAAGCGCTCATCGTAATTTCAAGAATCATGCATAAATCTGTTACAGCACTCATAAATCTTAATCATATTCCATTTTCTTTGCAGGCATAGAAATATGCATCAACATCGACGTGGATGACCCGGTTGAATACGTAGAGCAATGGATGGCTTACAGTGTTTCGAAATCGAGTGGTGCTGAACCAACCGTCGCTTACCTCAACGATATGGAAGCATACACATTCACGAACAAATCGCGGTAAGTAAGTTGTGGCAAGAGATGTTGTATGTTATTGAGTGTTTTCCATAGAAAAGTTGTGAAAAGCAGTCTAGAACAGTGTGAAAATAGTGTGCGTTGAAACTATTCGCGTGCAGTTCGATGAGCTGGGTATCGAACCAACCGATGAAGTGGTTTACAAATGTAAGCGCTCATCGTAATTTCAAGAATCATGCATGAATCTGTTAAAACACTCATAAATCCTAATCATATTCCGTTTTCTTTGCAGGCATAGAAATATGCATCAACAACGACGTGGATGACCCGGTTGAATTCGTAGAGCAATGGATGGCGTAGAGCAATGGATGGATTTTGAAATTGAGTGGTGCTGAACCAATCGTCGCTTACCTCAACGACAGGAAGCATACGAATTCACGAACAAATCGCGGCAAGTACCTAAGCTAGCAAATACCATTGGTAGAAGTGGAAAATTAGTAGCATCTCCCCGCTTTGATTTCAAAATGCCCAAGATTACTAGATTAGATTGTTCGACAACTATAATGAAATTTGTTTTGTATATTTTCCAATGCATTTTTAAAGTATATTCTTAAATTTCTCTTCAATTGTTTTCATAATAATTTTACACATTGTATAATTTTAATAAGAAACAATCACTGGTTGATGTTTTTTTACAAAACCGGTAATTGTCATTCAATCGTGCTGCGCTCATCGTAATTTCAAGAATCATGCATGAACCTGTTATAACACTCATAATCATTTTCCGTTTTCCTTGCAGCTATAGAAATACTATTGATGAAAGAGGAAAATAAGGAGCATCTCCACGCTTGGATTCCAAAATGCCCTACCTTAATCCACTTACCGCAATGTGAATTCTATTGAACAAAATGCAATGGAAATGTACGGCTGCTTAACACCAAAGCACAGTGGCCACTCCCATGCAAGCACCAGGATTAAAGTCTAGCGCCATTATTTACCACAAAATTTGATTGGAATGTTGACAATTGACAATTTGTTGATTTGACAAAAATGACAATTTGTTTTTACTGCTAACGATATGTTATTTGTTTAACACTAGTTTCACACACACACATACACACACACACACACACAAGATTTCAAATATATAAATATCTAAAATTAGACTGAATTTGAGAGAAGGCAAATGGAACATAAGTGACATGTGATGACATAAAGTTCACTTGTACTATTTTACTTCATAGTATACAGTTTTATGTTGATCCTCGATTCATACTTCAACAATTTAGGCGTGAGCGGCAACATATGCAGTTAATTAGCATCTCATTTATTGATGAAGTTGTGGATTTGTAAAACCGATGTTCGGAGTATCCCTTTTTTAAATGATCATTATTTATATATCAATATATTATATATCATTCATTATATATATATATCATTATGATTCAGTATTATTCATAACTAATCTAATTTAAACTAATATCATATATATACCTTACAAATTTATATATATTATATTATATAAATATTAATATATTCATAACTAATTTACATGTGATGACATAAAGTTCACTTGTACTATTTTACTTCATAGTATACAGTTTTATGTTGATC